>NC_141759.1:12825609-12975943 GCF_982258835.1 Parasteatoda tepidariorum
TTTTATGAAGGTGTTTATACTTTATACAGTGACATGCAGTCACAAAGAATGAGAAGTGGCAACGATGCCAAAAATGTTTAAGAAATTTAGTTTTTAAATTTTAGGCCTAAAAAATGAATGTTGTTAGTGAAAATGAGTACTAAAAAATGAATGTTTTTAGTGAAAATGAGTACTAAAAAATGAATGTTTTTAGTGAAAATGAGTACTAAAAAATGAATATTGTTTGTGGAAATGAGTACTAAAAAATGAATATTGGATGTGGAATGAGTACTAAGTTGTTGTAAGAAAAGTTGTTGTAAGGTATGTACTAGAAAGAATAGTGATTACTGAGATTAAGTAGTGCATTTGAGATTTATAGAAATGAAGAGGAAAGTTAGTTTTTTTACTTGAAGTATTTTAAGGAGTTAGTTAAAGAGAATATTTTGAATAACTATTTCAAAGTGTAACAGAAGAGAGAAAATTCATGAGTATTTCAAAGCTCTGTGAGATGAATATTTAAGAGATTTTTGTAAGAGATTTAGGATAATGATGAAGTTTTATAAGCATGCTAATAGGTCCTCAATCAAGTGACTAATGTCACAAGGACTTAAACGTACGTAGCAAATTTTAAGGCCTATTGTTTAGTTGCAACTACATTTTTATATTTATATTTTTCGATATCGATAATTTTTCTTTGTTTTATTCTTCATTTTGAACAAATATATATAGATATATATATATATATATATATATATATATATATATATATATATATATATATATATATATATATATATATATATATATATATATATATATATATATATATATATATATATATATATATATATATACACACATATATATATAGATTTACACTGCTGGCCAACGAAAATGCAACACCAAGAAAGACAAGAAATATCACAACAAAATTTATTTTGTAGATAACATGTTGATCAAGTAATTTTTTTATTGCTTTTTCTTATTAATTACTTAAAAATGTTCACTGAGTTGACGGTTCAAGGAAAAAAAATCTAGTTCTTTACTCAATCAATACTTATTTTTTTCTTTTAACCTCATGCATATATTTTCAAAAAAAAATTATTTGGTTCATTTGATTTTTAATAATAATACCAGTTTAGAAAAAGCGTCTGTTTATAGGAATCCCGGAAATCAGTGCAAAGAATAACGCGCATATGTAGTCGAAAATTTTATGTTTTCATAGTATTTGACGTTATAATTTGTAAATTGTTTGTTTTAAAAGCAACACTGTAAAGATTTGGAAGTTTCAGACTATTATAATATTTGAAGAGACAGTATTGTAGCATTAAAAAGTATTCAGGCAAATTACAAATTTTGCCAGAAGAGTTTGCTAGGTGTGTGAAGCAATTTACTTAAAAAAAAGAAGAAAAAAAAACTGTAGAGGCACATTTTGAGGATGATCTCATATTTTGTATTCTTATGAAACGTATTTTGTATACTTTTGAGACTTATTTTGTATTCCTTTGAAACATATCCCAACTAATAGATTATAAATTATTGTGAAGTGTAGAGCTGCCAACAATAACACTTTCAATTGGAGATTTTTTTATTACATTTTTTGCATGACTGTCATTTTGAAGGTTTAGATTTAGGTAGTTTTTGAGGTAGTAATTTTATAATATTAGGAAGTAGTCATACTTGTTAAAAGCTTTGCCTAAAAAGGAAAACTGCAGAAGTATCAGGTATTAGCAGGTCTGTAATAGTAAAATAACAGTTATTATAATCTCAGTTATTATATTATCTTGATAAAACAGGATTGTGCTATTTATTAATTAAATGGGCAGGGAATGTTTGTCATGATTTGTCATCTAGTGAGAGAATTGACACTGTTCTAAATCTTATTAAATAAATTACTGAAAAAGAAATTCTTTTACAAATTATTATCTTTGAGTTAACGAGTTTTACATTAGAGTGTAAATGTTTTTTTGTTTTTTTAAATATTTCTAGAGATATAATAAATACGAGATATAATTCTAGATTTCTAGAGATATAATAAATACATTTTATTTGTATCTTTTAATTTTTGTTAATATATTGTGTTGGACAAAATCTTTTTAACCAAATGTTAAAATGTTCTTTTTAAATCAAATGTAAATTTTCTGCCACTACTTTAATAAGTAAATGGGAAAATTCTCCAGTTGAAAGCCGAGGAAGTTGGCAGGTCTTAATAAATATTTCATTTCATTTTATAACCGCTAATGTCTCCTTTGTGGTCAACTGTCATTGTGAAAAGCTGCCGGTGAGAATTGAACCTCGTTTCTTCGAAATGTCCGCAAACCTCTTCTCTTAATTCTTTAATTGGGTTAGTGATTAACTCGCCCTCTAGCGGTGAACCAATCACTACACCCTCCAACCAAGATTGAAATATAACTTTTTCAATGTCATGTGCATTATTGCTTTTGAAATATATCCACCAATGTAACAGCAACAAAACAATTTATTAATCCTTAAAACAAATAAACAAAACAATTATGATCATATTATAAGGGCCCTCAGCGGCCAAAATACAGAATTACAGAAATATTCTCTTATCGAGGAAAGACCAGCCTACACGCCGGCTCCTCTTCTCTTCATTCTGTAATTGGGTTAGTGATTAACTCACCCTCTAGCGGTGAGCCAATCACTACACCTTAAATATTGCAGCTAATTAAGAACAAACTCTAATAATGTACTCATTACATCTACCAGCTGCAGTTATCGCTGATGGATGTATTATATAAATCAAAAATAATTAACGTTAAAGCATCACAACTTGGAAGATGAAAATATATATCAATTATAATTTATATTTTGTTGCGATAGACAAACAAATTTCGTTTTCCTTTTCTATAATCTGAAGTAAATTTCTACAAAAACAGATATAAATAAAAGAATTGTAACCATTTTCTTATCAATATGGTCTAAGTATATATCAATAATATCTATCTAAGTATATATCAATAAACTTTATCTGCTAACCATTATCAATACATTTGTGCGAGAATAATAATATTAATGAAAACTAAACTTTTCCAGAGCATACTAAGCACTTAGAGCTGAAACAATAAAATTTTATGTGCCTTACAATATTTTTACAATGATAATTCAGAAACCACGCAAAAACATCAAAATTTAAACACTTTTATGAGTAAAAACTTCAATGAGCTGAAATAGTGACCCATAATTCAATTTCTTAGATAGTTATAAATTATTTAAGAATTGTGTCGTTTCTCTTATTCACAAGACTTAAATATGAGTGGGCTGTTAATCTACATTTTAGGGAAAATTGGGAAATGATGCTTTTCGAGAAATGAAGATTATGGACGCCGTTGTGTCAGAAACTTTGAGAATGTATCCTCCTGCTTTAATGTAAGTAGTATCATTAACCTTTTCGGGACGGGCAAGTCATAAATGTATCCGTTCGGAATCTCAGAATCATGATAGTAAAAAATAGAAAATGGTAGCTTAAATTTGGGCATGGCTAATTTGACAGATTTATTTTTGATTTCACTTTAATTTTAACACATACAATATTTGAGTTTCGAATGAATTTTTAATTCGAACTAAGTAGTAACCAGTTTGGCTACCAGTTTTATCTTATTTTTACCCTGATTATCCACACCCTGAGAATGCATGCAAGACTCGCCCGTCTGAAAGAGATTAAATAATATCATAACTGCCAACTTTTACACATTTGGCGTAAAATTTTATTTCTATTTTTAAAGTGGCAGTAAATTGCATGCTTTCTATATATTCCTTGTAGTATTTCTAAACTTAATTAATGATCTTTTTGCAACCAATTTTTTTTTTTAAATTTATAATAAGTATATTAATATGTGAGACGGTTTATTGTACTCCGCATAAGTTTTTCCAAAATGCAAAATATGTTATCTGCCTAAAATTATAATTTAATCTCCATTTTACTGTCTCTTGGGTAAATCCTTCTCGAAAGGATCAATCGTTGGCAGGTATGTGATGTTATACCAGCCCTGTCAGCTGCTATACTGCATGCAAAATATTTTATAGAGTGGTAGACACTTTAAATCCAAAACTTTCAAAGTGATGGGTGATTTTACCAACATTTTATAATTTTCGACGAGGAAAAATTAGACCTATGAGGCCTTGTATATGAACTTTTAAATCATTTATATCTTGTGGTGTGAAAGATAAATTCAAATTATTAAAAAAATATTATATTGAAATTAAAACGTAGCTAGAATAAATTATTACAAAGTGTAAAAAGTTGGAAGCTCTGCATTACTGTGTTACAACAACGACTTCACCTGACGCAGCTCAGCAATTTTGCTTCACACGCAGATCTTTTACGATTTGTTACACAAAGCCTTAAAAATTGGCCTTTAAACCTTATTACAGTAAGGTTTAATACACTCTTTAATATATTAAACCTTAATATATATTAGCTTAACATATTTCACCTAAATATATTACAAACGGTATATATTAAACCACCTTAGGTACAGTCCCTGGCCAAAGAGTTTGCCAAGTGTGGTAAACATTTTGCATTAAAAAATATACTGCAAAAGCACATTTCAAACTTACATTTATTTCAGAAATTCTTAATGCATTATTTGCAACATATGTAAATCGAAATAAAAGATATAAGGCATTCGAACTTGGGGTTAATCCATGATATTCTAAACACACAAATCAAAGTAATGCTTTATTTGTATTAAAGACGCCTTTTCACATAAAAGTGTACACCCACAATTTTAAAGAAACCTAAACTATTATCCGATTTCAGAACAGGTAGAATTTGGACTACATGCCGGCGAGTCAAGTTCTATGCGTTGAATTTTATCGTTAACTAAGTATAAATTCTCATAATGTACTCATTACATCTACCAGCTGAGGTTTTCACTGGCGGATGCATTATTTAAATTCTATGTGTTTAATGTTTAAAAATTTATCAGTCCATGTGATTAAAATTTATATTCATTATAATTTATATTTTGATGTGGTAGATAAAAAAATTTCAATATCTTTTTATTTTTGTCCACAAAATGAAATCAAATGTAGAAAATGTTTTTGATAGATTTCGCTGACGGCCATTTTGGATAGTAAGTTTATTTCCCACGAGTTTTTTAATCATTTAGATCACTTTGACAATCGATAAATTTAGATAATTTTTTATTCTTGATATGAATATATTTCGATTAGGATGTTCAAGCATTAACCCTTTCGCGCCGACTGTCACAAATACGTGACAGCAAAAAACCGTATCAGTCAGGGTAAGAAGATAAAACTGGTAATCAAAGTATTTCTTTAGCAGTTTATTTGTGGGCGGAGTTATAATTTTTTGATTTATTTAATTCACCATTACTTTGTTAAAAATAAAACTATTTAGTTATACTTTGAATTTACATTGATTATATATATGATTAAACTAACAATAATTAAAATAAAAGCAAAGTAAGTCTGTCAAATTAGTAACGACTACATTTAAGTTACCGTTTTTTATTTAATTGCAACTTGATTCTGATTTTGTACGAATGCTTTTCTGAATCACCCGTCCCCAAGGGGTTAAGTAAATTTGATTCTTAGATGATCTTAAAGATGTGTTTACTTTCTATTTGTTGTAATTAAAATTTCGTTTTTTTTGTTGCAAGATAATTTATCCCAAATAAGAGCATACATCGCGGTCTCAACATAGATTTTTTAGATTATTATATTGCAAAACTAAATTTCAAATTTTTTGAAAAGACCATAAATTGTGACACCGCAGGTTTAAAAAAAAACTTAAGATAAGACTTAAACCTCAGGCCACGGTAGCTTATTTTTGCAGCTACGCAACTTTATCTAAAATACAAAATATTTGATTATATTTTCACTCCAAATTGCGATCAAATTACCAGAAAGATCCACCTTAAAGATAAAATTTCAAGATGAGTTAGAAAAGGGCATTTGACGGTCTCAGGCTCCCAGATAAATTTTAATGATAATGATGATGATCATCATCATCCTTATAATTTGTTTTATATAGTTAAACCGTTTCTGCCCAACTTTATACGTTATTTTAATAAATAATTTTATATATAACCGGTTTGTTCTTGCTTATGTCCGTGTATCATTTGGTTAATATTGTAATGCAATACTTTAAAAATAAATACAAATAGGAAGTATATACTAAATCTCCTGAATAAAAACCCATTACTTGTACGATTAAATATAAAAGTTAAAAATACTTGTGCAAAACATGCAATTATTAAAACACTACGGAGCATCTAATAATTTGGTTTAATTATTATATACAAATATAATACTTAATATAATAATTATTCCATATTTATATAATATATCGTCTAAATTTATCCATTCATCGAATTTATATTATATATCGCCTAATTTAATCAATTGATACACGAACGTAAGCAAGTGCAAACCGGCTTCAGTCGCGTAAGAACAATAAAGCTGTATACTATCACATGATAATTAAGGTTTTACATGAAATCTTATAGTTTGTCTAATAATTTGTTCAGGGATTGCATTAATGTTTATACTAAGCCTTAATATATACCTTAATATTTTAGCAACCGCCTTCGATGACCTGATTTAGTCGAAGTTCAAAACAATCCTTAACAATAGGAGTTTATTTGTATCTCGCCCCGCCCTATTTTAGGGCATACGAGAGCAGATACATACACAAAGCATACATAAAAAATACGTAAATCTCTAAAAGTTACATCAACAGCGAGTATAAAAGTCAGAATATCTAAAATAATGCTCAATACAATTCTATAAAACAAGTGTAAACCAATTAAAATAGTAAAAGTAGTAAAAAGGTTAAAAAAACAAAATCACTCAAAAACCAATAAATGTTAAAACTTTACAGAAGCATGCAAAATGGTGATAAAATATTAGAAGTTAACATTCGATAAAAAGGTTAAAAAGCAGAACAAGTTAAGAATCAAAACAATCAGTAAAAAATTGAAAAAAAACAATACTTGTTAAATTAAAAATTTATAAAAACATTACAAGTTTAAACCTAGAGAAGTTTAAAATGATGGTCGATAAAAACACAAGACACCAGCAATAGTGTTCGCAGGCTCCGAACAGAGTTAAATGAGGTTCAGAATGTTCTCCAATGCTGCCTTTATAATTTTTTTAACAATGTTTCTACAGACCAACTTAGAAAAGCATTGATGCAAATTTTGTCCTACAAGATGGTTTCCACGGAATGTCTGGAAGTGTGGACAGTTCATGATCCTTAACAATATATAAACTTTAACCCTTTCGAGCCGACTGTCACAAATACGTGCCAGCATAAAACCGTATCAATCAGGGTAAAAAGATAAAACTGATAATCAAAGTCATTGTTGAGCAGTTTATTTGTGGGCGGAGTTATAATTGTTTCATTTATTTAATTCACCATTACTTTGTTCAAAATAAAACTATTTAGTTATACTTTGAATTAACATTGATTATATATATGATTAAACTAACAATAATTAAAGTAAAAGCAAAGTAAGTCTGTCAAATTAGAAACGACTACATTTAAGTTACCGTTTTTTTATTTAATTACAACTTGATTCTGATTTTGCACGAATGCTTTTCTGAATCACCCGTCCCCAAGGGGTTAATGGTATCCAAGTCTCACATACAGCACAACTGAGGTTAATTGAATATTCTAATTCTTCAACCCGTTTTCCAATTCTAACTCTTAAATTAGTTTCAAACAATGCGTTAGCCAAATATTTTCTCCTTTTTAGCTGTTGCCTGCTACCATTCCCTCGAGCAAGTACTTTGACTTCAGTTTTAACAATTTTCAAGTCATGCCTGCAATATTATCAATATTGCTGCAAAGTATAGTATTAATAGATGCATGCTATTGCTCACCAACGGCGAGCTCCGACACCAACAATATGCAGCAAACTATCACCGTTCACGTTTAGAATTTCCACAGCCATTTTAGAAAAGATCAAAAATAAATCTATTTACTTGCTTCTTAACGAAATTTATATTTCTATAAATATTCAACATTATTTAAATTATTACTTAAGACAACCTAACATAATAAATAATAACTCTAGCGTTGCCCATAGATAGAGAAATACCATGAATTTATGGTGACACCTGATAGATAATATATATATATATATATATATATATATATATATATATATATATATATATATATATATATATATATATATATATATATATATATATATATATATATATATATATATTCCAAGTTGCCTGTCACAACGGAAAGAATATTTGACGAAATTCAAAATTTTTTCATCCTCACTTTAATTAAATAATAAAAAATAATAAATAATTATTAAAAATTATTTTTTTCATGAAATTATCTTTGGGTAAATGAGTTTTATGAGTTTTTAAAATATGACTGAAAACGTTAAAAACGAAATAACTTAATAAATAGTTAGCACTAATTAATTAGCATATTTGAGGTCACCCCCCGGAATCATTAAGATTGACACTTAGTTCTTGAAAATCCGATTATTAGAACGAAAGTTATTCTGGGTGATATCTTTTTTTTTTTTGCGGACTGTACAAAGTCTTTTTCACTTATTATGCTTGTTAAATTCGGCGCATTTCCTCTCGGTCAGAATTTTCCGTTGAACCTAATACTTTTCAATTTAACTCAACCATAATAATTACATTGGGAAACAAATTTATTGTTGCATTCATATACAAGTACTTAATCTTACCTAACTCGGGGTTCCATTTCACTAGGAGTTGTACTTCCCGCGTTTGCCGGTTTGTCATTAGGCATTCCGTTGAATGCTAGGTAGTTGTACAGTCCGCAAAAAAAAAAAAAAAAGATATCACCCTGAATAACTTTCGTTCTAATGATTGGATTTTCCCGAACTAAGTGTCAATCTTAATGGTTCCTGGAAGTGACCTCAAATATGCTAATTAATCACTGCTTACTTTTAATTAAGTTATGAAATCAGACACAAAAACGTACTTTCTCTGAATAAACATATATATTTTTTTACATATTTGGATTTCTTATCTTCAAAATATAGGGGGTAGCCGCAATCTGGGAAATGTGGTCCCCATAGTTTGGTCAGGAGAGCGATTCAAAGTTTGGATCCCTTAATGTTACTTATATTACTATTCTCCCTCAAATATATTGATAGTCGTCAAATGATACAGTTAATATATATACACGCTTACAAATATATTAATAAAGAAACGGTTACCATTCTTTTAATTTTATGCTTTTTGTCGCAATTTACTTTAGATTACAGAAGAAATCGCACTTGTATCTTATCAATTATAGTTCGTTCACCAGGAGTTGGCACTTGGCTCCACCTCCTCGGACGCAGAGTTCATTTCTGCGCGGGTGAGTAAGAGGAAAAACATTTCCCCGCTTGAAGGCGAGATAACCTCCAACCCGAGCAAAGCCTCCACACGGTTTTTTATAGGTAGTTCAATCTGACCACTATGAGGGCAAACCAGTTGGCGAAAGAGCCCTTTAATATAAAATATAGTAAAAGTAAAAAAGTGGTAGCAAACGTATGTCTAAAAATTTTTTTAATTTTTGAATATGATTAGCTTGTTTTATTTACTTGTCTACCACTACAGATTCAATTCTCAAATATATATGACAAATTCCTCTCAGTCACTTTTAAAGTAGAATTTGGTTTCTTGCGCTCAAACTGTTCACTTTTTAAATAGTTACTCAGACTACTTATAAGAAACCGTGCGGAGGCTTTCTGATGTGGAAGGTGATGGCCAAACACAAACAGTGAATTCTTTTTCAGTCACTTACTTCGCTTTATCATCAGCTATTATAACTTTCGTTATTCTACCTAATTTATATTTAAAAACTTTTTCGCAGCAAAATATCTCAAAAAAACGAACTATTCAATAAAAAGAGAGAAATGTCAAAAAGTTTATGAAATAAAATGCACATGTTCAAAATATTCACATGAAGATTACGAAATAAATATTTTTGTCATAAGATCGCCAAATAGCAGCCTTGTTCACATCCTTCTCCCCAAAATAGCGAAATAGTATCATCCGATATCACGTGATGAAGGCGGAGCCAAGTGCCAACTCCTGGTGAACGAACTATATTAATCAAATCTTTTTTTATTTTTTTTTTTTTTTTGTATAGATCACACATTTTACTGTTATGTATATTAGTCATTCAACCGCATTCGTCGGTTGAATTTGGCAATACAATCTCAGATGAATAGGCTAGTGCCGCTACTCAGGTACTCTCATATTAAAGCATTAAAAAGAAAATCCTTATCTACCACAGCAAAATATTAATTATAAATGATATAAATTTTATTCCATTAAATTTCGTGCAATAATATATTTGGCTTGTATAGAAATTAAATAATACATCCGCCAGTAATAACTTCAGCTGGTAGATGTAACGAGTATATTAAGAGAATTTATTCTCAGTCAGCGGCAAAATTCAATGCATGGAACTTGACTTAGAATATGATGCAAATGCCAGCTGCTCTGAAATCGTATATTTGTTTAGGTTTTTTCACAATTGCATGAGGACACTCTCTGTAGAGAGAAGGCGTTTTTAGTACAAATAAAGCATTAATTTGAATTGAGCGTGTAGATTATCATCGATACACCACAGTTTGAATGCCTTAAATCTTTTATTTTGAGTAACATATATATGAAGCCCTGAGGGATCAGTGGTTTGCTGACATTGTAAAGATATGCGATTCAATTCTCAGCGGCAGCTTTCCACAATGACAGGTGACCACAAAGGAGACATTTTGGACTCTCAACCTCCATGTCCTGATATTTTTGCAGGAATGCTTTTTTTTTACCACTATATGAAATCTGGATTTTTATAGCTTTATATAGAATGCCTGAAATTGACCGACAAAGTTCAAAATGATTATTATGATATTAGTTCAAAATGATATTTTATGTACAACTACCAAGCATCCAATGGAATGCCTTATGACAAACCGGCCAACTTGTAAGTAAATGCAACAATAAATTTGTTTCCAATGTAATTATAATGATTCAGTAAAATTGAAAAGTATTAGTTTCAACGGAAAGTTCTGGAAACGAAGGGATTCGCCCAATTTAACAAGCATAATAAGTGAAAAAGAATTTGTACACATCAATAAGTATGAATCAGATGTACCATTTAGTTTTATTGGATAGTTTCTTTATAACTTTAAACATGTATGCAATGCTTTTTTCCGCTATTTGTGCTCTGTCTCATTAAGCTACAACATTACCATTGAGTTAAATACTCTACAACATTCTGTAAAATGAGGCTCATACGTTCGGAAATATTACCTCATAGTAGTCCTAATAATTCCATCATAATACTGTATAAGTTATAGAATAAACGTTAATTCTTGTTTCTTCAAAAAGAATATGAAAAATTGAATGAAATGTGTTTGAATATGAGATTATGAAATGCCACTTTGCTTTTAAACTATAATTCAAAAGCAAGTTGGTATTTCATACCTTGATACAAAACAACGGGAATTATCTTTAAATTTAAAAAGCAAAGCATGGTAAAATTAGCACAAATTTCCATAAGTTAAAAATTAAAATAATATATAAGTTTGAACTATAATTCAAAAGCAATGCTTCATTTCATACTTTTATATAAAAAAAAAGAACGAAATTAAGTTTAAATTTCAAAACAAAACATGGTAAAATTATCACAAACTTAGATAAGTTAAAAAAAAAAATTTAAAATTTAGAACCTACAGTTGTATTTCAACTGTTTAGGCACCTCACTTAGGCACCTCACTGTTTAGGCACCTTACGTATCCATATTGATCTGTTTCGTCTTTTTCTTCCAACATTCTTTTCCTCTTCTCTGATTTTTGTTCTACGACGGCATCCATCAGACTTTGAAAAAATCATCGTATCTCTAACAGAAAAGCAACAAGCGAAATAGGCATAACCTTCGAAATTTAGGGTTATCAACGTCTAGAACAGTGTTTCCCAAAGTGGTCCATATGGACCCGAATGGGTCCGTGGTACCATTCAGGGGGTCCGTGAAAAATAAAAACTGATTTAGGGGTCCCTGAACAACGTCAGGGGGTCCGCGTGAGGTTTAATATAAAATAATAAAATTGTGATTGTTTTAATTATTATGGAAATTAAGATATATAAAAATAGTAGCGATTTTTACGCCCTAAGTAAATTATACATAAAGGTTGGTGCTTATAATTATTAAGTGGTTTGTTACAAATTAAACAATTGATTAACAAATTTTCTTATATCTTTTGCTCCATAATTTCGTGTTTGTAAATGGCAGCTATTTCCATTGGACTATTTTTATTCTTACTCCATTAGAAGCATTTTCCTACTGTTTGTTACCAGATTAATTATTGTTGAATCTTCGACAGGCAGGTGAGTGAATTGACTTCAGCTAAAACATGTCGATAGGTTATGCATCAAGTTATTTTTATCAAGCGTAATAGCATCTTTTAGCTATACTTATAATAAACACAAATTTACTAATTATCATATTTTCTCAATAAATTTAAAAACGAAGTTCGAAATATATTTAAAATTTTAATACTTGTTGTTCTCTTTGTGGTATTAATGTCAATGATAATATAAAGAAAAGTATTTATTTATGCAATAATTAACTCTTTGATTTTGATATATCAATGTCAACATTTAATAATTCAACTTGTCATAAAGATAATGTCTCGTAGAGATAAGATTAAGCCAAATTAAGGATTTAAATCACAACATACATGATGTACAAAAGGGATTTTTAGAAAGGGAGCTTGAAAATATCAAAATAGAAAATTTTATAAAATTAATCCAAAAATCAAATTAATATGTTTGTTTTTTTAATTCGAAAAGTTATTATTATAACATGAGGTCTCGTAAAACTTTTAAATACAAGTTCAATAATTTATTTAATACTACCAAATGGAAGGCCAGGCAGCAAGAAGTTTAAAATTTTAACATTACGTAAGCTAAAAAGATAAAAAGAAATATTCCTTTAAACTACATGCAATGTAAGCAACAACAACAAAATTTTTGTGTTAATATTTTGCGAAATCCAAACTAATTTGTAGTTCATAGGAAAAAGAAATCTTTATGTAATGCAAAAAAACATTTTCCCGAAAATATAATTTTTTTCAAATAAAAAAAGTAACATTTAAAAACAATGTGTAAATTGTAATTTATTAGATTTCACGTTAGGAGAGGCTGGAATGTTTTCTTTCAATAACTACTATTGCAATAATAAACATCTCTATTACATATAGAATATATTTAAAGAAATTAAGTATGATTCAATGTATTAACCCGTTTAGTCCCGAATTTATATATTGAAATGATGCAAAAAGTGGTTTTATGGAAAAAGTGGTATAATATATTTTCGAAATTAATTGGTTTTTCCACTGTTAGGGCAATCAAAAAGTCTTTGATAGATCTAAAAGTACTTACTCCTTATAATTCTAGATCTAAGCAGAAATAACTAAATCATTGTGGTATCTGAGAATCTCTTAATTCACCCAGATAAATGAAAATGCTGAAAAAAGTTTCCCACCACAATGAATGTCTTAGAACAGTGTTTCCCAAAGTGTGGTACGCGTACCCCCAGGGGTACGGGAACAGTTTAGCGGGGGTACGCGTTCTTATTCGAAATATCTTGCAACAAACGAAAATTTCAAAAACTTTTTATTTAAAAAAAGCAAGTTATGAAAATTTACGCCTGTTTTTCTAATGGCCATTTTTTTTGCAGAGTTAGCAGTTAATAATTAGTGGTGTCAACAGCCAGTTGTGATTTTAAACTTCTGTGCAATTTTTTTTCTAGTAGAAAAAAAGCATTCATTTTTTAATTAGTGGTACACAGCGTTACGAAAAATTTAGAAAGGGTACACAAAAGTCATAAGTTTGGGAAACACTGTCTTAGAAGAAAGGAACTGTCCTATATATATGACGCTGGGCGTTAACCGGTTAACCAACAAAGATTACTATCGTTCATACTGAAATCTATATTGTTTTATTTCGAAATTGCTAAGACAGAAACTGTTTCCTTAACTGACATACCTGCCAACTTTTCCGGAAGATTTTATTTTCGTATTTAAAGTGGTAGTTATTCTCAGGTTATTCCAATTAACTTTTTGAATTATAATGATAATTATAGATGAGTCTGACCACCACTACATATAAATAATTACAATAAATATATGAAAACATAATAATCTTGACGCAAGCAAATTTCAACGGGATCAAAATATAAATATATTTTTGAATCAGATTGATTTTCGGTTATTGTTTTACAACCACTCTGAAAATCCATTCTCGGAAAGAGTGAAAGTTGGCAGGTATGAACTGATCATTTTTCCTCTATTTGAGTTTTATTTATTCTTTAATAGAGTGGAAGTGTTCAATTTTTAATTGTTTAAATGGTTTAAATTAGTTGTAGCAAAGCAGAGCTTGCATCTATTAGAGTTGTTCGAAATTCCTTTTATAAATAGCTATTCATATCAGGGAGATTAACTCATGGACACTGGTCGAAAAAAATACATTAAATTTGTAGTTTACTACAGCTACAACTACTTTTGTTATAAATGTAATTTACTACAACTGGAACTACTTTTTTAAAGTGTTGTGGCAACAAAATAGTTTAGAATTTAGTAACTACTTTAAGGAGACAAACTTTGCTGGAGAACTTAATTTACGTCCATGTTGAAAATGGTTTTTTGAATTTGAAACAAATTGGCAAACATGAAATATAAGGGAAGAATTATGAAATATTTCTTCATGCTTAAATGAGCCAGTTTGTAATTCCAAAAAAAAAAAAAAAAATAGAATTTTTTCATTTAATCTTCAGCTTTTTATGTCTTTTTCTACGGAGATAATTTAATTGAAGAAGAAAAATTCTAGTAATTTTTTTATTTGTTTAATGCACTTGTATTTTCTATAAGAAATTAAGTACATTGAAAATACGTTCCTTTCCTTTTAATTAACATCACTGTTTCACGAGTGTGCATTCGCATGAGAAAGTGTAATCTAAGTGATTAATTGTCTATTTTTCGTAACGGCTATTTTAAATATTAATTATACATGATTTTGAATGCGCAATTTCTGTAAACGCTCAGCTGCAGCCACAGGGTCATTTTCATTGCATCCATTAACGGACCTGCGAAAATGTGTACCCATTAAGATCAAAAAATTAGTTGCGTTAGAACCGCGCTTCTTTTCTAAACTAACATTAAAAGTAGTTGCCAGGAATCGCTACATACTACCATTTTTTTTTTTTTTGGATCGCACTACTCATTACACTAATTTTTTTATTTTTAAAATGAAATATAGCCAATGAACATAAAAAAATTAAGAAAATATATATCTTGATATATATATTTTGGTTGTCTTTAATTTTTTTTATAGCTAAAATTTAAATTCCGTTGTACATAAAGATGATTCCATAAAGCAAAATAATTTTTTGCACCTTTAGTAATGAGAATAGACTTACTTCTAGTTATAGCACGTCTATATAAAGATCTTTATTCTCTCTTCTTTACCTACCTAAAGTAGGTATTTTGGAAAAACTCTTGTCATATTTGTAGCGCAACTTAAGCAGTAGTTTAAAAAGTGGTGTAAAATGTTATTTGTAATTGCAGGTGGTAAATCGTATATTTCTTTATAATAAAGTTAATTTTATAAAAAATGTAACGCCAACTCTTAGCTAAAACAACGCTCTGGAGAAGGAAATAGCTGTTTGAACCATCTCTTAACAGTTCTTCTTTAGTTAGTAAATGTTTTAATTTCATTAAAAAAAAAAGCAATTTGCCGAAATTCAAATTTGTTCGATTAAAATCTCTTTAAAAATATTTCTATAATTTGAGAGTTGTAAGGAGAGGATGTCGTCAAGTTGATGCGATTTCTTGAATTATGTCTTTTCCTTGCAAATTTTTTTTTCATTTTTGGCATCTAATAAACAACTCACGTTTCGAGCTGTGTTCATTTCTGTAAACATATCTAGATCACATTTCATACAAAAAAACAACAAAAAAAAAAAACACTCTAAAATTAAGATCTTCTTAAATTGCATGTTTGGATGCATTTACAATGTTTCTAAAAATAAGATTTTCTTAAATTGCAGTGAATAGAAACCGAAATAATTTTGAAAGCATTTTTAGAACATAATTTTTAAGCACCTGAGTGACGGTATATACAGGGATCAATTCTTTTTTAAGATTATGACTAACTATTTAATAATGTGACTCCCGGTGGCTGAGCGGAAGCGCTTCGCGCTGTCGTGCCACAGGTCCCTGGTTCGATTCTTCGGCCGGGCAAAGTCATCACCTCATACATCAAAAAGCCTCCACACGATCTTTTACAAGTAGTCTGCGCAGACTGCTTAAAGAGTGAATCAGTTGTGCGCATGAACCCAAAACCTTTTATAAAAGTAATTGAGAGAAAACTGCATTAGCAAACCATTCATTGCATTAGAACAATTACCAATAACGAAATAGTTTGCTTTCCTGCACTTTACAATACAAGTTAAACGGCTATAATGGATAAGTTTCCTGAATGACTTGTAACCTCGTTACAGAAATTTACAGACTATACAAGTCTTTCAGTTTATAAAATTCGAGTGTTTTAATACTAGAGCGTTATGCTCACAGGGTTGGGTTGTTCCGCTCACTTCATATCTCGGCCGACTTGGACGTATCATTACGAAAGAATATGCATTCCTTTGTAATATCACGACTTAAATATCTATATATATATTTCTCTTACACGGCGATAAAAAAAAAGCCTCATTACAACTCTCCGAATGGCAACGCTAGAAAATCAACCAATAATTGGCGCTAAAAATGTCACATGCCAAATCTAGATTGGGTGGCTCAACATATAGCGCTTCTAAAAACGGAAACGGAAATAACCAGAGAGTAAAATATTATGTGCTTATGCGCATCGTATTTTTTGTTAAATAATTTATTTATTATATATCAGTTTATAGATGGTAACGAGAAGAGTTTTGTGGTTGCTATGGTGACTAATTAGAATGTAAATTGTTTTTTTGAGTGAGTGTGAGATTTGTTTTTTGGAACTGCGATGCTGTAATTTTATTGTTTAGTTAATAAATCTTCCTTTTATATTAAACGTGATAGTAGTTTCCTTAATTATTTGATTCGAAGTCCTTGGAGTTTTATTTGAGGTCAGTTTATTTTGTATTTTTTGACAAGAGAGAGCATTCTCACCAAACGAGATTTCTTCCGAAATTCAATGTTTTGTTTATGCAGGGTTTTTCCATTGCAATTTCTCTTATTCAAATTTTTAATAGACTTAATTATAGCCAAAATTTAAACCTTTTGAAAGAGATATCAGTCTTAGAAATTTTATCTTAAGATTTTATACTATAGCACATTTCTAATAGGTTTAACGAATTACATGTCATTTATTTGAATTCAAATTTATTTTAATGACTTAGTATTTACTAAAAAGATGTAATTTTTTTTTTAAAAAAAAGTCGTTATATGGATTTGAATGATTGTTTTGAATTCTTAGAATTTTGTGCATTTGCAATGTACCTAAGTTAGTAGCGAGCGAAGCGAGCTTGGTTTGCGAAGCAAACCATATGAGATAGCGTAGCAATTTTCGGGGGTTGGCGAGCGTTAGCGAGCAGGGGGCACAGCCCACTAGTATTAACTATTATTATAAATATTTCTTTTACTGTATAATTTGATATTACTTCACAAGAGCTGTTTTTCGATAAATAAGATAAAAAAATCTCAAGCATGGACAAGTTATCAACGACCTCAAGTTATTAACGATAATACAATGCGAGATATGAAAGTTCAGTTTTGTTTTTATTTATTTTAATTGTTATATGTGAATATATTATACTGTCATTCATAAAATTTTCAATATCTTCTCAATAAACAAACAAGAATACCAACAGCTCCACTTTCTGCGAATGTTTTAATAAATTGATAGCACATTAGATAGAAAAACTCAAGGAATAAAAATAATTAAGCCCACTCTGTAAAGAGTAACCAACAAATAAATACAGTAAAAATGCGTTTCATATGATACTTTGAAGTTTCACTATGATTTTTGAGGAAAAATACTTTAAAAATGAAAAATACTAAACTAAGAATAGCATAAATTTCGTTACTTCCAGAAAATGAATTTTTACAAAATGGATCAAGAAAATCATTCTCTTCCTATTGATAATATCAGATAAGATTGATAATCAATGGTTGGAACTAGGATGCCCCAAAGGGCACCCCTAGTCACAGGGAAAAAAAATGAAAGTGAATGAGTGTTCCCAACGGACAGTTAGGAGCATCGGAAGAGATTAAAGGTTGGCAATTTTTTGAAAGATAACATCACCAAAACTAAAGTAAACCCCCATAACCAATGTCCGATACGAAATAATTTGGCAATTTCGAATGGCCGAAAAGACTGTTAGAATTAGTAAAGCCGTGTGACGAAACTATTTCTGCCTTAAGAAATAAAGAATAAAGGTTTATAAATATATTTTTGTTTTCAATTTAGTTAATTAATGATTCTGGTTTGGCATTAAAAACTCTTTTTGTGGTACGGTAATGCAAAACCTGTAGGCACACGGAAAAGAAGCAGGCCGAATTTGAGATGGATAGATGGCCTAGAAAAAGACCTCTTGGTCGTAAAAACCAAAAACTGGAAAACACTAGCACAGCGTTTCTCAACCTTTCAGTATTCGCGGCCCAGTTTTCAATCATAATTTTCATCGCGCCCCCCACTTGCAGTAAAATGTATGCAACAGTAATGTATATTGAGTATTTTTAATTCTGTCTTTAAATTATTTTTAACTAACTACCAAAACAAAAGTAAAGTAAAAATCAGCAGCAATTGAGATTGTAGACACTATTTTTGGAGTTAATTTTTCAAAACAATTACAGTCCATACCTCTTTCAAATGATACTGTTGCTCGTCGAATTGGTGATACAGCTGAAAATGTAGTGTCAGCTTTTCTCGATGTTGCGTGACAAAATGTTTTCTATAAACTTTGAAGCAAGAGATATTAATAAAGATGCTCATTTCATTGCCTATGTTTGATTTTGTGATAATATGTCAGTAGTAGAACTACTTTTCTGCAAATCAATAGAAGTCAAAACAACAGCGCTAGCATTATTTGCTATTTTAAATGATGTTATCAATGACGCAAACACGGAATGCAAAAATTGCATCGGAATATGCACTGGAATATGCATCGGAATATGCTTGTTCAATATCCGGAAGGTTCGAAAGTATACAAGCACTAGTAAAACAGAAATCGCCTCAATGCGTCTGGACACATTGCATGATCCACTTTGGGTTCGAAAGAAATGCGTCCTGGTTTAAATATTGTACTAACAGCGGTTGTAACCATTTCAAATTATATAAAAATAAGAACCCTGAGATCGAGAATCTTTTCTGCTCTTTGTAATGACATGGGTTCAGTACATTCAGAGTTACTATTTAGAAGTGAGGCAAGATGTTTATCACGTGAGAAATTTTTGCAACGTGCTCATGAATTAAGAGAAGAAATCGTCATTTTCTTAGAAGATAACAGACCGGAAACCGGGAATTTACACTATTGTTTATTTGTGATGAAATTGAGATACTTGGTCGTCATATTCGAGAAATTAAATAACTTGAATCTTTAACTCCAAGGAGCAAATACACATATGTTGGATACGAGTGATGAAGTAAATGCTGTTTGTAGAAAATTAGAATTGTGGGGCAGAAATTTAAAGCAAAAAAACCTAACAATGTTTGCAAATGTGGATAATTGTACTAACACTTATAAGGCTGAAGAAGAATATATGAAAGTTACGTTTGTAACCATTGAAAATCATTTAGTCATGCTGGCAAAGAATTTTAAAAAGTATTTTCCTGCTCATGACAAACTGCTAGCAAGTTACGAGTTGGTTAGGAATCCATTTCATAAGACTCCCGAAGGACTCTCAATTGATGAGGAAGAAAAGTTCATAATCTTCACGACAAGTGGCGAAACTGAAATGCAATTTAGTAATAAATCACTATTTGAATTTTGGCAGGAGGAGGATTTTTCTGCACTGAAACAAAGGGCATTTCGCATTCTATTACCGTTTTCAACATCCTACCTTTGTGAAACTGGATTTTTTGCTGTGGCTTCTTTGAAGACAAAATATAGATCGCGGCTAAATATAGAAACAGGACTGAGAGTGGCTATTTCTAATATTAAGCCTCACCTCAAAAAACTTTGCTCTGCAAGATAGACCCAAGGAAGTCACTAAAAATTATTAATTTTTTTTTAAAAATTTAGTATGTTTGATTAAGTAAGGTGGGTAAGCCAAAGGTGGCCAGTGCTCCTAACGTAGCCCCCCCCCCAAAGTAAAATGAAATTTATTTTGAATCATAAGATGTCCCTTCTGCATTGTAAATCTTGTATCTGAGGTGTACGAGGCTGAATTGGAAGATATTTCCTTGAATGACCTCCATTGTATGAAGTGATTTAATTATTTGCAGTTGTTCTAATTTCCAGGTGAGAAGATAATGTGTTTAAATTCTTAGAAATTTGAGTTATAATATGTTTTCTGAAAGTTTATTTCTTTTTCTTTAACCACATTACTTTAATTCGATTTAATCTATCAGATTAATAGTTTTATGTCGTGCAAATGGTAAGAGAGACCTTATGTATGTTCCCAAGCGGCGCGACACTCGGGCCACCTTCGGAAGCAAACGTGAAATCTATAAAAGAGTTAATTATAAATCATTACGTAGCATATTATTTCTCAAAAAGGAATGCTTGAATTAAATGCCTATTGATTTATTTCATTTTAAGCAAATGTGGAACTTTGGTATTTTTTAAATTTTTATAATATTTTGACGTTCTCTGCACTTTAGTAGACTTTGCGATATTTTGTTTTTTGTTTTGTTTGCAATTTAAAGTATTTTTTCAGGAATTTTTTTATTTTTGTGGTAGTTATGAGTGTTTTTGTGGTCGATTCTGGTATTTTCTTGCAAATTTGGGTATTTTTAGATTAGTTATGGGTTTAGTTAGTTAACTCTAGTATGGTTATTTAACTCTTACTTGTAGGCTAATCCTTCTGAAAAAATTAACTCAATAATTCTTGATTAATTCTAATGAGTTAACTCAAAAGAATCGCTAGTGACTTCACACAAGAACTATCAAAGTAAAATCAATAAACAAATTATACACTCTGAACACAAATATCTTTTTTAAAGTCGGGAAACTTGTTCCTACCAGCAAGACACTTAAAGTGCCTTTTTAAAAGAAGTTTGTCAGTCCAAGTGTTTTTTCTAAAGATAATTTGAGTAAGTGAAAAAGTGATTTCAGAAAAGTGCCTCATCTTTGGAACCTGTGCGAAACCTTAGGTGCAGAAGCTAAAATTTTAAAATTGTACTATAAAATAAATGAAATTTTTTTTGCAATTAAAAGTATACGTGATATATAGAGATAGGTGTAAGATATTACAGAAAAAATTCAGATACACAGACTTAATCTTAAAATTATAAAAAACTCCTTAAGGCCAAGCCACCCTTGGCTCCCCACCTTAAATTTTGATTTAATAAGTTGTTTCACTTTAATAAGTTATTAAATATGTCAAAATGTATTTTGTTTTCTATGTATATGTGCGCTTTCTTTTCATCCAGTTAATCAATTTTTTTAAATAATATTTTCTCTTGAATATTCTCGCGCCACCCCTCTGGTCTGCTCACGCCCCCCTAGGGGGGCGCGCCCCACAGGTTGAGAATCGCTGCACTAGCAGGAAAAATGTTAGCCTGGAATAAACTTCGAGAGAAGGCCAAGGCCCACTCTAGGATATTGAGCCATTGATGATGACGATGATGATGATGAATTAATGAGTCTACATTAGAACGAAAGGGATAAAATATTTTATATTCTCTTTTTTCTTATAGTGTGAAAAGAAATAAAATAATTGATTTATTTTATTAAATCCGATTAAAAATGATTAAAAAATATAAGTTTAAGCAATTAACGGAATTTTCAAAGTTAGTAAATATGAGATGCCTATTGTGACATCCACAGCATCAGTAGATTGGTAAATGTATTTAAACAATCCCAATAATTTTTTCAATGCTTACAATATTTTCCTTAGTGGAGAAATGCATAGAGACTTTCTTATTACAATAACTATATATTTTTAAACCATTTACGTACAAAATATGTTGTTCTTTTTATATGTATGAACTACTACAGTAAGTCTGAAAATTACACATATTGTATTTATAAAATTGAATTGCCAACTATTTGTAACGCCTACTTTTGCTAGCGTCAAGTGCTTTAATTGTCCACGATTTAAGGTTTAGGAACTTAAAAATTTATATTTCGTTGAAATTAGAAAAAAAATTAATTTACACACTGTTTGTTACAAATTAACACTGGGGGACAAATTCCCCTGACCCGAATTAGATAAGATCATGTATTTACATAAATGCAATAAATATTCTCTAGAGTGTAATTACTTCTGTAAGCATTGCAAGTATAAGAAAACAATACTACCAGTAAATAAAACAAAAAATTTTATGAGATTTTCTATTTTTCATATTAATATTTTTTTGTGGTAGATAAACAAATTTCGTTTTCCTACTCTTCAATCTAAAGTAAATTCAAGAAAAAGCTTAAAATAAAATAAAAGATAACCATTCTGTTAACAATATATTTGTAGGTATATATCAATCAACTATATCAGCTAATTATAATTATCAATACATTTGTGAGAGCATAATAATATTAGTGAAAACAAAACCTTTTCTGAGCATACTAAGCACTTGTAAGTAAAACGATAAAATTTTATGTGTTTTGCAATTATTTTACAGTAATAAATCAGAGACAGCGCAAAAGCATCAAAAAATGAACATTATCCTGAATATTAAAAACTATTGATAACTCCATAGCATGAATTTCTATCTTGTGTAAGTGTTATCGACAATGTCGGTATTGCAAGCCATGGTGGCTCAGGGGATAGCGCTCTAACTTTTCAATGAAGTGACAGACTCCCAGTAATGGCTAGTCGATACGAATTTCTCTTGCGGCTCGCACAAACCACAGTGCTGACGTTAAATATCCTTAGTGGTAGTGGAGTCATGGGATGGAGTCCCTTTACCACTAGGCTAACCGTGGGTTGTTTTCCTCTTCATGTAACGCAAAGGCGGGTTAGTTTGATCAAAAGTCCTCCACGAAGGCAAATTTCTCCCATTACTTAATCCATGAGTGCCCTTGTCTTCTGGATAGGGTTCAAAATTACAACGCTACAGAGTTGAACATTGATAGTTGCAAACTCAATAATTGAATCTGCTGTTCAACAACGTTTATAAAACGTAATAAAATTTCGGTATTGCATACAAAATCTGAATTAAGGCAAAGTAGGAAATCTGGCAACCTAAGCATTGTTTATAATTACAAATGCACTGCTGAAATAACTAATAAGATTGCATAGTTTTCGCTTATGTAAATCATGAGAAGGGAACAGTGTCTAATTTTTTTCTCCTCTTTCTCTTTTCAATTACTTAAAAATTTTTCACTGAGTTGACGACTCAAGGAAAAAAAATCATTTTCTTCACTCAATCAATCAATGTTTTTTTAAAACGTTATGCTGTTATTTTAAGAAAAAAATTGACTAGGTTTATTTTATGAACTATAATAATAGCAGTTTAGAAAAAGCGTAATTTCATTTGAATCTCGGAAATCAGTGGAAAATTTTATGTTTGCATAGTACGTGATAGTGGCACACATAAGAAGCCAGGGCTTGTAAATTGTTTGTTTTAAAAGCAACACTGCGAAGCTATGTATCAAGGATTACTTTTATCGTGGAAATTCTCTATATGAAATAAATATTTCCTTTCTTGGAAACGTATTTCATATTCTTTTGAACGGCATACTAACAAATATATCATAAATTGGAGCCGAGAACAGAGCTGCTAACAACAGCACTTTCATTTGGAGATTTTTTTAGTGTTAGCGAAACAGCCTATTTGGAAGTATTAGACTATTATAATATTTGAAATGACAGTATTATAAAATTAAGAAGCAGTCAGAAACATAAAAAAATTTACCTTAAGAGTTTGCCAAGTGTGTTAAACATTTTGCATTTAAAATAAAATGCTGCAAAGTACACTGGTGGACAAAATTAAGAGATGGAAGACATTTTCTCAAGTATCTCAAAAAATACTGAATATAATTAAATTTGGTATGGATATAGCTAATTCCATGATAATAAAGTATGCAAAACAAAAATGAAAGTGCCATTCACTGGCAAGACCTATTGCCAATAAATCCAATGTAGTCTGAACTTAAGGATAAAAGATGACAATAAAAGTGAGGCTTGTACAGTGTGTGTTACCTCTAGTATGGTCATCCCTGACAGACAGCATGCACAACGAGTATGCATGCTGTATGCAACGAGTATGTTATGGAGGACTTGTGGAACTTCCCCCCCCCCCATTCTTCCACCAGAGCAATTTTTAACTCCACAATAGTTCTGGGGGGGGGGAGGTTGGCGCATCGCAATAGCTCTCCCAAGAGCATCCCAAGCATGTTCAATAAGATTCAGTTCAGGAGATTTGGCTGGCCAATCCATTCGTTGAATATTTTTGCTTTCCAGATACTCATCAACCATGAGAGCCCTATGAGGTCGTTCATTGTCGTCCATAAAAATGAACTCAGGGCCAACAGCGCCCCTGAAAAGACGCACATAGGGCTCTCGTACCTCCTGCCTGTACCTCTGGGCATTCACGGAACCATTGTCAAACACATAGAATGGTGTGCGGGTATCTTGCATGTGCGAAAATGCTTTCCATCTCTTAATTTTGTCCACTAGTGTACATTTCAAAATACATTTATTCTAGAAATTCTAGACGTATGATTTGCAACACGCTGAATCTCAAAATAAAAAATATAAGGCATTCTAACTAGGAGTTTATCCATGATATTCTACATACACAAAACAAAGTAATGCTTTATTTCTATTAAAGAAGCTTTCTCACAAAAAAGTGTCCACGTACGATTTCAGAGCAGGTAGCATTTCGATTTTATGTCAACGAGTCAAGTTCTGTCCGTTGCATTTCACCGCTGACTAAGAATAAATTCTCATAATGTACTCGTTGCATCCACCAGATGCGTTATTTAATTTTCGTTAGTTCCAGAAAACACCCTGTTTCAGAAGATAAAAATGTATAATAATTATAATTAAGATTTTCGTTTGGTAGACAAAAAATTTCGTTTCCCTTTTCTAATACTTAAATGTGAGCGCATTGATCGAGGTACCTGCCTTGCGGCACTAGCCTATTCATCTGAGATTAAATTGCCAAATTAAACGGGCGAATGCGGTCGAATAACTAATATACAAAACAGTAAAATGTGCGATAGATAAACAAAAAAAAAAAAACAAAAAAAAATAGATTTCAAGATTAATTGATAAGATGCAAGTGCGATTACAAGAAGTCTGAATAGCAAAGAAAATAAGCTAGTTGCATGGTCGAAAAAAAAATATATATGTACAAATTTCCAACTGCATGAGTAAAACCAAAACACAAAAACTAGTATACAGAACAGAATGTTGTAGAGGATTATATGCCGAGTCATGTTTCCAGCGTTGAATAAAAATTAACTCTCATTATGTACTCATTACATCTATCAGCTGAAGTTTTCTCTGGCGGATGTATTATTAAATTTTAGAACTGTTTAAAAATTTAATTCGCTAGAGCAGTGATTCTCAACCTTTTTTTGGGGGCGGCCCACTTTTAACGATTTCGAAATTTGACGGCACACAATGAAAATGAAAAAAATTAGTATAAAGTTGTTTATTTACTTATATACACTGTGTTAGATAGTTTGTGATAATAATTTTGAATGTGAAATAAAATAATATGTATTACAAAAGCACGTTTATAAGGGATTAATTATCCCTTTCGACTAATTTTTTATTAGTTAGTAACAGTTATTATTTTAATTTTTTTACTAGTTATTAATTGTTAGCTTGTTTTCTATAATTAACTTATTTTTTGTGATTTCTTGTTAACTAGTTTTTTTGCTGATTATTAATTATTAGCTTATTTTTTTTGTTAGTTATCCTTTGTTAATTTGTTTTATAACTATTAATTGCATAGCTTACTTTAATAATTAGCTCTTATTTCCGTTTGAAAGTTAATATTTAGCTTGTTTCATTAAATTTCCTACTTATTTCAACTTTTTTTTGAATTGTCAAGGACAATTTAAATGATACTTCCTTCTTATTTTAACTTGTTTTAAGATTGTCAGAGACAAGACAATCGCCGACAAAGATGTTCACGTGGTTAAAGCGTGGAAAAATTATTATATATATATACACTTTTCTTTAATTTAAACTTACTCGTAATAAAAAAAAGAATTATAATGTTTATTGTATCATATCTAATATTTGGCGGCACAAAAAAATTGCCGCGGCACAGTGGTTGAGAATCACTGCGCTATACCTATACCTATATAACATTTGGACCTGAGTACCAGCCGCAGGCTGCGGCCTTAGCTCATTCATCTGAGTGAAGAATTAGTAAAATTACGTAAGAACGTATCAATAATCACTGCGCTAGAGGTTAAAAGATTAAAATATATATTAATTATAATTAATTTTTTTGTGGTAGATAAGCAAATTTTGTTTTCCTTTTCTGAATTGAATGAATGAATCTGAACATGGGTGAAAGCCCTTATATAGCAGGACGGAAAAGAGAAAAACCTGGTAAGTAAAACATTTCATTCCAGCATTTTTTTCGAAAAAAAATGAAATATCTGTAACTATCAAGATTTCTTTTATAATTCTGGCATATATATAAAACTGCTTCTTTTCCAAGATAAAGTAGATATTGTTGAAAAATTTAAAAAAAGAATAAGTAAACTCCTCCCCAAAACTAGCTATAACTGAAATGGTTTTACTACCAGCCTTTCCTCTTTTCCGTCTCGCTTTCACCCCTGAATCTGAAGTAAATTCCAATAAAAAGCAAATAAATAAAAATTAGTAACCATTTCGTTATCAATATATTTGTAAGTACATATCAATCTACTTTATCAGCTAACCATTATCAATACATTTGTGAGATAATAATAAGATTAGTGAATACAAAAATTTTCCAGAGCACACTAAGCACTTGTACGTAAACCGACAAAATTTTATGTGTTTTGCAATTTTTTTACAGTGATAAATCACAAACAGCGCAAAAGCATTAAAAAAATTAACTTTATTCTTAATATTAAAAACTATTGATAACTCCATAGCATGATTTTCAGTCTCATTTAAATGTTATCGACTAAAATTAGTTGAAGACAGAATAAAGTTCATTATATGCAACTTTCTCATTTTTTTGGTTTACTATATCCACAAAAAATACTATATCCGTGTATAGCAAGGCACGGCACCGTTCACTATTTCCGGGAGTTCACCATAAACCGTGTTCACTATAGCTGGATTTGACTGTATTAGAAGTTGCTTGACGCAATGTTTCCTTAAGTTATACAATGCAGTGTTTTAAAAGGTAACGTGTTTCAAAGGTTCCCTTCATTGTAGAAGTTCTTTACTTAATAGCTAATTTGAAGACTTGTTTTAAACTTATTTTGTAAAGAGCAACTCCCAGTAAATAGATCACAAAATTTCCCAGAAAGTAGCAGCTACCATTAGTTCTTTCATTTGGAAAATTTTAGCGTCGGTATCGGAGCTGTAAAGTCGAAAGTTTTATGTTTACATAGTATTTGACGTGATAGTGGCAATCATAAGGAGTCAGTCCATGTAAATATTTTGTCTTAACAACAACACTGCAAAGAATTACCTTTATTGTAGAAATTCTTTATATCGAAATAAATATTTAAATTTTGTTTTCAAACGTATTTTGTATTCTTTTGAATCGTATACTAACAAATAGATTATAAATTAGTGACGAGGACAGAGCTGCTGACAACAGCACTTTCATAAGGAGATTTTTTTAGTGGTAGCGAAACAGCAAATTTGGAAGTCTTAGACAATTATAATATTTGAAGTGACACTGGAACAAGATTAAGAGGTAGTCAGAAACATAAAAAATTTGCCAAGTGCGTTAAACAATTTTCATTTAAAAAAAAAGCACTGCAAAGGTACATTTTAAATTTACCTTTATTCCAGAAATTCTTTATACATGATTTGTAACATATGTTACTCAAAATAAATTATTTAAGGCCTTCTAACAGGGATTAATCCATGATATTCTACGCACACAAATCAAATTAATGTCTTATTTGTCAGAAAGACGTGCTCTCACAAAAAAGTGTCGACTTACAATTTTAAAGAAACCTAAACAATTAAGCGATTTCAGAGCAGGTAGCACTTGGATTCTATGTCGAGGAATCAAGTTCCATGCGTTGAATTTTACCGCTGACTAGCAATAAATTCTCATAATGTTATCATTACATCTACCACTGAAATCAGAGCCGGATTAATTTAAGACTTCGATGACTAACAAGCGTTGCTTCGTACATGATTAAAGTCTATATTCAATGTAACTAATATTTTGGTGTGGTAGATAAAAGAAATTTAGTTTCCCTTTTCTAATGCTTTAATGTAAGCTTATTGATAGAAGTACCTGACTTGCGGCACTACCCTATTCATCTGAGATAAAATTGCAAAATTCAGCTGGCGAATGCGGTCGAATGACTAATATACAGAACAGTAAAATGTATGATCTATGTAAAAAAAAAGAAATGATTTGAATAATAATTGATAAGATACTAGTGTGATTACAAGAAGTCTGAATAACAGAAAAAGTAAGCTCTTTACATAGTCGAAAAAATAAATATTTACGAATTTACAACGGAGTGAGTAAAAACGAAACCGAAAAACTAGTATATACATATTTACACAGCGGAGTGAAAAATAGATGATGTAGATCTTAATCGGAGAAGAGAGTAATAGTTGGGATAGATTACATTACCTCTCCTCCCCCCCCCCCCCCCATATTAGGGCTTCGCTGCTGCAAAGAGGATTGATTTCATCTAGAGGAATGAAAAATAAATAAAAAATATGTTCTTTTCTGCAATCTGAAGTAAATTTCAGCAAAAAGCATACAAATAAAAGAATGGTAACCATTTCGTTATTAATATATTTGTAAGCATATATCAATCAACTATATCATTTAACCATTATCAATATACTTGCGAGAGAATAATAATATTATTAAAAATAAAAATCTTCCGGAGCATGCTGAGCACTTACAAGCAAAAGAGTAAAATGTTATGCGCTTTGCAATTTTTTTTTACAGCGATAATTCAGAAACAGCATCAAAAAATGAACTTGATCGTAAATATTTAAAATTATTGATAGCTCCATAGTATGATTAAGAATAAACTCTCCTAAAGAACTCATTACACCTACCAGCTGAAGTTTTCACTGATGGATGTATTATTTAATTTTTATCACATATTGCACACAGTGTCGTGATACAGTTGTTAAAATATATATTAATTATAATTAATATTTTGTTGCGGTAGATAAAAAAATTTCGTTTCTCTTTTCTCAAATCTGAAGTAAATTTCAACAAAAAGCATATAAATAAAAGAGTGGTAGTCATTTCGTTATCAATATATTTGAAGATATAAATCAATCAACTTTATCAGCTTACTTATTTTATGTATTTTGCAATTTTCTTACAATGATAATTTAGAAATAGCGTAAATACATCAAAAAATGAGCATTATCCTTAATATAAAAAAACTATTGAAAACTCCATAGTATGATTTTCTATCTTATGTAAGTGTGAACGACAATGTCGGTATTGCAAGCCATGGTGGCTCAGGGGATAGAGCGCTAACTTTTCAATAAAGTGAACTGAATCCCAGTAATAGTTGGTCGATACTAATTTCTCACCCGGCTCGCAATGACCACAGTGATGACGTTAAATATCCTCAGTGGTAGACGGATCATGGGTTGGAGCCTCTTTGCCAAATGCGGGTTAGTTTGGTCAAAAGTCCTCCACGATATCCCTTGTCTTCTGGCTTGGGTTCAAAATTACAACGCTACGGAGTTGAACATTGATAGTCGCAAACTTAATAGTTGAGTCTGCTGTTCAACAACGTTTATAAAATGAAATAAAATTTCGATATAGCATGCAAAATCTGATTTTTTTTTTTGCAAAGTAGTAAATATAGCAACCTAGGCATTGTTTATAATTGCAAATGCACTGAAGAAATAACTAGTAAGATTGCATGGTTTTCCCTGATGTAAATCATGAGAAAGGAGCAGTGTGTAATTTTTTTCAACTCTTTTTCTTTTAAATAACTTAAAATTTTCTTACTGTGTTGACAGCTCGAGGAAAAACAAATTTCTTTAATCAATCAATATTTCAATTTTTTTTAAATTTGGTTATTAATAATGGTAGTTGTTTAGAAAAAGTGTCAGTTTATAAGAATCCCGGAAATCAGTGTAAGGAATACCGTGCAAAGAATCATACATCTCTGGGGGTTATTATCCGGATAAATACAGTTATTATTAAGATCCTGCACACATAATATATATATATATATATATATATATATATATATATATACAGTTGTCACATATTTTTCAGTTCTTCTAGACGACTTTGGTCACCATAGATTTCGATGCCAAATTCGCTTGTTGCTTTCATGTTAGAGATATGATGATTTTTTACAAAGTCTGATGGATGCTGTTGAAGAACAATAACCAGAGAAGAGGAAAAGAATGTTGAAAGAAAAACACGAAACAGATCAATAAGGATACGTAACATACAGTGAGGTGCCTTAACAGTTGAAATATAACTGTAAGTACTAAATTTTAAACATATTTTTTAACTAATTTTACCAGGTTTTGTTTTTTAATTTAAAGATAATTTCGTTGTTTTTTATAAAAGTATGAAACTCCACCTTGGTTTTTTTCTAAACTTATAGTTTTGAACTTATCTAAATTTGTGCTTATTTTCCCATAATTTTTTTCTTAAATTTAAAGATTATTTCGTTGTTCTGTATAAAAGTATGAAATGCCAACTTGCTCTTGAATTATAATTTTAAAAGCAAATTGGCATTTCATACTCTCATATTCAAACTGACTTCATTCAACTATTCATACTTTTGTGGAAAAACCGAGAATTAACATTTCTTCTATCACTTATACGGTATTTTGAGGCAATTATTAGGTCCACAATAAGGTTATATTCACGAAAGCACGAGCCTCATTTTACAGAATGTTGTGGAGTATTTAACTCAATGGTAGTGCTGTAGCTTAAAGAGCATATATAGCTGAAAAAAGCATGTGCACACATGTTTAAACTTATAAAGAAACTATCCAACAAAACTAAACGGCACATCTGATACATACATATTGATGGGTACAAATTGTCTTTCACTTAAATATCCTTGTAAAATTGGGCGCATTCCTTCCTGTTAGAATTTTCCATTGAACCTAACCCTTTTCAATTTAACCCGACCATAATAATTACATTGGGAAACAAATTTATTGTTGCATTTATATACAAATACTTGATCTTACCTAATTCGGGGATCCATTTCACTAGGAATTGTACTTCCCGCGATTGCCGGTTTGTCATTAGGCATTCCATTGAATGCTTGGAAGTTGTACATGAAATATGATTTGGAACTAATATCATAATAATCATTTGCAACTTCATCGGTCAATTTTAGGCTTTCTATATAAAGCTGTAGAATACCAGATTTCATATATTGTTTAAAAAAAAGCATAAAGCATTACTGCAGAAATATCAGGACAAGGAGGTTGAGGGTCCCAAATGACTCCTTAGTGGTCAACTGTCATTTTGAAAAGCCTCCGCTGAGAATTGAACCGCATATCCGCAAACAATTGATCCCTCATGGCTTCATATATATATTTTCAATATATATGTAACTCAACATAAAAGGTTTGAGGCATTCAAACTGTGGTTTATCTGTGATATTCTACACGCACAGTACAAGCCAAATTAATGCTTTATTTGTACTAAAAACGCGTTCTCAATAAAAAGTGTCCACCATATGATTGTGAAGAAACCAAAACAATTATATGATTTCTGAGCAGGTAGCATTTGCTTTAGATACCAACGAGTCAAGTTCAATGCATAGAATTTTACCGCTGACGCTAAGAATAAAACTCATTATGTACTCATTACATTTACCAGCAAAAGTTTTCACTGGCGAATGTATTATTTAAATCCAGTGTATATATAATTAAGGTTCTCAGTTTAAAAGATTAAAATATATGTTAATTATAATTTATATTTTGGTGCGGTAGATAAAAAAATATCGTTTTCCTTTTCTATAATTGGAAGTAAATTCCAAAAAAAAAAAACAAATATATAAAAGAATGGTAACCTTTTCGTTATCAATATATTTGTAAGTACAAATCAATCTACTTTATCAGCTAACCATTATTAATACATTTGTGAGAGAATAATAAGATTAGTGAAAGCAAAAATTTTCCAGAGCATACTAAGGACTTATAGGTAAAACGATTAAATTTTATGTGTTTTGCAATTTTTATACAGTGATAAAACAGAGACAGAGCAAAAGCATCGAAAAATGTTCATTATTATTAATATTAAAAACTATTGAAAACTCCATAGCGTGATTTTCAATTTCATGTAAGTGTTATTGATAATGTCGGTATTGCAGCCCATGGTGGCTCAGGGGATAGTGTTCTAACTTTTCAATGAAGTGACCTGAATTCCAGTAATATCTAGTCGATACGAATGTCGCACCCTGCTCGCAACGACCACAGAGCAGACGTTAAATATCCTTAGTGGTAGACGGATCATGGGTAGAAGTCCCTTTGCCTCTAGGCTAATCGTGGGTTGCTTTCCTCTCCACGTGTAACGCAAATGCGGCTTAGTTTGATCCAAAGTCCTCCACAAAGGCAAATTTCTCCCAATGAGCTCAAGCTCTCCTCCAGCTCAAAGAAAAAAAAATTTCTTTACTCGATCAATAAATATTTTTAATTAGTTTTTAATAATGATAGAAAAATTGTCAGTATATAGGAATTCCGGAAATCAGTGTAAGGAATACCGTGCAATGAATTATACATCTCTGGGGTTATTATCAGGTAAAGTAGACTGGTGTAAGTCGACATTCTCTTGACCTCAGTTCTTTACGATAACATACATATATAGTTGTGGCTCCTTAGCTGTTTTTCCAGTTTTTTATTTTCCTATTTTTCGGTGGATAATTTATGTGTTCTATTTTGAATAACTTATATTTTCCTCATTCGAGACTGGTGAATCTTGAAAATGGGCTGCAATTTTCGAGCCCTCGAAATAAATCGGCTTTTACCACCGCCTTCATATATATTTATGCAAATGAAGCTTTATTTTCATCAAGATGTCTGCTAAGTTATAAAGAAATTAACAGTGGGAATGAAAAATAAAAAAATAGTTTTACATGCATATATCAACCATCATTTCTCCTCAACATGAGTGAGATAATGATCTCGAAGTACAAAATTTGACACTCATATAATTTCTTAACAACGTAAAATATTTATTGCATGCATTTAAAAAATTATGTATATTAAATGTTTTTTTTCAGGGCTTTCGGAAGATGAGCTTGTTGCACAGTGTGTCTTATTTTACATTATTGGTCATGAAACTACCGCTTCAACACTAGCTTACGTGGCTTATGCCCTGGCTTTGAACCAACAATGCCAAGACAAATTAATTGCTAAAATGGATAAACCATATGAAAAGCGTGTGAGTGTGAGTATAATATAGTATGAGTAAATATGTATAAACTAATGGAAAATAAAATCTATACCATGATTGCCTTTCATACAATACATTATAAAACTACGAAAATCGTAACTGCCAACTTTTACTCTCATGGAAGAAGTTTTAACCTTTCGAAGAAGTGTAAATGCGTCACTATCCATTAAAAAAATTTATGATGGGGAAACGACTTTAAACCAACTTCAGAATAATGCTGCATATTTTTGTAGCAATTTAAAAACACTCTTCCCGCGGACATGTAAATTTAAGAAAATTAAACTAATGTCAACAATTTAATTTGTGTATCCACCACTAAAAATGTTTTTCTTAAAAAAGTATATATAATGTTAGAAAGTGTGTATGCAAAGAAAGTGTGAAAATTTCCTGCAATCAAACCACATGACAAAAAGGTATATTAAATATCTTCCAGAATTAAAATTAATTTATTACCACTTATGACATTTATCAAGGACAGCGGGAATCCTGAAAAACTTCACTGCAAGAATTCAATATCAACTTTAAATCCTTAATCTGCAGTCTTGGGAAAAATGATTTTACTTTATTCTTGTGTGATTTATTATAATATTTCTGTTTCCTTGTACATACCCTCCAACTGCTACGGAATTTCCGTAGTTTCAGAAATCTTCTTTTCAGACGGTAGCAAAATTAATGCCTTAATATTTAAAAAAAATTAATTTTAGCGTAACTTGTCCACTATTACTTATAAAAGTGCAGGCCATATGGCTACATTCTTAAGTTCTGATAAAAGTTTTATGAGAGATCCATTTGCTTTAAAAATTTCTACTTTGGTTCGCTACCACTAGAAAGAATTATTTTCAAAATCCTCATAAGTTGGAGGGTATGCTTGTATTAAAAAAGTGATGAATTATATAAGCTTACGAATTGTTTAGAAGTAGTGGTGGATTAAAATCTACTAATTTGAATTTATTAAACCAAGAATCACAATTAATAAACTACCACTTGAAAATATTTATTCGCTGTCAGTATTAATGGTTGCATGCTATTGCTCACAAAAGGCGAGCTCCGTCACGAACAATATGCGACACCCTCTCACCGTTTATGTTTAAAATTTATATAGCCATTTTAGAAAACATCAAAAATTAATCTGTATACTTGCTTCGTAACGAAGTATACTTGCTTCGTAACTAACTACTCAACATAACAAAATAAATAATAATTGTGGCGTTGCCCGTAAATAAAGACCCTGGTTTAAGGTGCCACCTGAAAGATTTCTTTATATTGACGTGTGTCATCGTAGCTGAGAGGTTAGAGTTGTCATCCTTGTGAGACAATGATACCGAGCTCAATCCTCAGAATTCGAAAAAAATGCAAAATTTTATAAATGTAGCATAAGCTTTTAATAATCATTTCTGTATCTTGTAGAAGTGTCTAGAATATTCTGATTTGTCTTTTCCTGCTCCGATATTTTGTCCTATAAAAGACCAGGTGTTTCAAGCCGAAACGCCAGTTACTTTGTACCCCGTACGTTTGAAGGTTCTTAATAAATCTCTAATACTTTCTGAACTCTGAAAGTTTTATCTCTTCGCAAGCATTTGTCTTAAGTTATCTGTCAATTGTAAAAGATTAATATTAAAACATTCCATTTAGATTGAATTTATTTTTTCTTCATTTATTTGTTTAGGTCAGGTAGAGTAGCAACTGCAGATGACAAATTAGGAGACACTGGGATAGTGGTGACAACGTGTATGAATATACACTTATTCCACTTTACGCAATGCCTTATGATGCTGAATATTTTCAAGATCCTGAAACATTTAATCCCGAGAGGTGAAACGTGGATCATAATTTTCTAGGTGGTGAATGCTATGAAAATGTAAATAATTGGAATTGTAATTACTGTTCGTGAAAAAGTAAATTATTTAGGTTGCAAATTTGAGTCTGGCAACGAACTCACACAGTTTATTCTTATACTGAAGAGGCAAATTAATGCAGGAATTAAAGTAGTGCTGTTTACTTATGCTTTTTTCCAGTGCTCTTTTTCCTTGCTTTCTTTTCGCTCCTTTTGAGCTTTTTTAGGAGGTTCTGGCGAAAATTATTCCTTTTTTAAAACATTTCGCAAGTTCCTTGCATGTGTGGCGAAAATGTGTAGATAGTTGTTGCAACTCGTTTAAGTAAATTTCATGGAAATTGAACACTGTTCCATGGAAATGGAGTTTTGTCAAAAGGGAGTAGATTTCACACTCTTACGTTTCATTCCGTATGCCACCGTACGTATAATTTGAAGTAATATCGCCTGAAGAGCTCATGCTTCAATTCTAGTAAAATACAGTTGTGTCCGGGAAAAAGTATCAAACGTGAGTGAAAAAGAGATTTTTAAAAATTACTCGCTATCGTTGTGGAATATCATCTTAACTTCGACCACAAATCAGAAACAAACATTTACCATGGAACGCGGATATTATGGAAGTTACAATTCTTCAAACTAAATTGTATAATTAAAGTAAGCGTATTTTCTATTTTCAAATAACCGAAAATATTTAGTTTCTTAAGAACCTATTATAATCCGATGACCAAAATTTAAAACTACCGCATGTAATTTTTTTAAAAATTAAATCAACCGATTGTTGTAAAATCACACGATTCATTTTAACATTTTATAATAACGAATGCTTCATTTTTAATTTGTGTTGGCGTTTATCTTGATATATATATGGAACACGGCCATAATATTAATTTGAAGTTAAGTTGAAATAAATTTGAAAAAAAAAAATAAAGAAAGAAAAAAAAAAAAAAAAAAAAAAAAAAACAATTTTTAGCAGAAATGGGCAGTGTGCTTGTAGCTTTGTAAAACCAAGCCTACTACGGTACGGTTAGTAAGATTTAAAAAAAAAAGCGTGCTTCAAATCTTACGGATAGAAGCATACGGAATGTAACGTAAATTTCCAAAGTTTTCCTAATGTCTTAAAAACTCGTAGTAAATGATCAAAACGGTTTTCCTATTTGAAATCAGCATAACAAACTACTTTATTTAAGTAAAACGCCATAGCTGATATCTTTCTCTTATTTATCAGTGCAAGCTTCATATAATGTCACTTGCTTCCTTCATCCTTTTAGAACATGATTATCGAATTCCATTTCATTTGTTTCTAGATTCATGGATTCATCTCCGTAAAAGCATCCTCAGTACGCTTATTTACCATTTGGAGAAGGACCAAGAAACTATTTGGGGATGAGATTCGCTCTGATGGAGATCAAATTATGTACGGCAAACATATTGCATCATTACAGAATCAAAACTTATTCAACATCAAAAGTAAATAACCTTTGAATTTACTAATTGATTCTTACAGATCGTAAAAGAAGTATTAAAGGCAGTGACTTTTTTTTCTGGTACCATTTGAGTACAGGAAATACAAGTCTTTTCTCTGTCTAAAGGAATTACCTCTAGGCTTAGAAAAAAGACATGTATTCTCCAATGCAAAATTTCTAAAGATGTTCTGGAAATTACATGGTGCAATGTTTCTTTAATTTATACAATGCAGTGTTATGAAAGGTAACGTATTCCAAAGGTTCCCTTTATCGTAAAAATTCTTTACTTAATAATTAATTTGATTATTTATTTTAAACTTATTTTGCTGCAACTCCCAGCAAATAGATCACAAAATTTCCAAGAACGTAGCAGCTTACTTTTGCTCTTTCATTTGGAAAATTTATGCAGTAGTAGCAGCTAAAATTTTGTATAATGGAAAATTTTATGTTTGCATAGTATTTGGCGTGATAGTGACACACGTAAGAAGCCAAACCATGCAAATTGTTTGTTTTCAAAGCAACACTGCAAAGGTATATATCAAGGATTACTTTTATTGTAGAAATTTTTTAATAAGGACATAAATATTTCAATTTTTTGGAAACGTATTTCGTATTTTTTTGAATTGTATACTAATAAATAAATCATAAATTAACGCCAAGAGCAGCACTTTTATTTAGAGATTTTTTTAGTGGTAGCGAAACCGCCTATTTTGACGTCTTAGACTATTGCAATATATGAAGTATCAGTATATAAGATTAAGAAGTAGTCAGAAACATTAAAAAAAATTGCTTTAAGAGTTTACCAAGTTCGTTAAACTCTTTGCATTAAAAAAATACTGCAAAGGCGATTTTAAAATTACCTTTACTCTAGAAATTCTTGATACATGATTTGCAACATATGTAGATTAAAGGCCATCTAATAGGGGCTAATCCATCATATTCTACGCACACAAATCAAAAAAATGTCCACCTACAACTTTGAAGAATCCTAAACAATTTTACGATTTCAGAGCAGGTAGCATTTGGAAAACATGCCAACAATGCAAGCTCTATGTGTCGAATTTGAATTCGTGACTAAGAATAAATTCTAATTATGTACTCATTACATCTACCAGCTGAAGTTTTCACTAGCGGATGTTTTATTTATTTAAATAGAAATCAAGATCACATGTCACTCAAATTTCAAAAGATTAAAAGTTATATTAATTATAGATAATATTTTGTTGTGGTAGATAAAGAAATTTCGTTTCCCGTTTTTAATGCTTTAATGTTTGCATATTGATCGAGGTACGAGACTTGTGGTACAAGCCTATTCATCTGAGATTAATTGCCAAATTCAACGGGCGAATGCTTTGAAATGACTATTATACTTTACTTACTTACTTTATTTACAAAAATTGGGCACCTGGGCCCCTTAGCGGCCCCTATCCCATACATCTAGAAATTTTGACTATTATACCAGAGATGCCAACTTGCTCCGGACAACAAATATATATTTTAAAGTGGTAGTTTATCAATTGTGATTCTTGGTTTAATAAATTCAATTTTGCAGATTTTTATCCACCACTATTTCTAAATAATTCGTAGGCTTATATAATTCACGACTTCATAAAACTTGCGTCATGCAATACCTTTTAAAAAGTGGAAAAATAGTCAAATATTAGAAAAATTTACTTAGTAGTTTTTTACCGTTTATTTAGTTATTTTGGCGTGTCCGGAGCAGTTGACATCTCTGTTATACAGAACAGTAAAATTAGTGATAATTTAAGCTATATTATAAGAGTTTCATAATTCGCTAAAGCTCGGATGATCAAAATGTATTTTCAATGCAATTAATATTTTGATGTGGTAGATAAGTAAATTTCGTTTCCCTTTTCCAATGCTTTAATACAGTGCTTCCCAAAGTGAGACCACCAGGGATTTGGGAACAGTTTAGCGGGATAAGCGTTCTTATGCGAAATATACTGCAACAAACGAAAATTTCAAAATCTTTTATTTAAAAACTAAGCTAGTCATGGATATTTACTATTATGTATTTTTCTATTGGCTATTTTTTGAAGCGTCAACAGAGTTAATAAGTAGTGGTGTCAACAGTGAGTTGTGATTTTTAACGTTTGTGCAATTTTTTTACAGCAAAAAATTCATTCATTTTTTTTTATTAGTGGTATACAGCATACCTGCCAACTCTATTTAAATATTAAATATTTTATTTTCATATTTAAAGTGGTAGTAATTATATACTATTTTTTCTTTTATAAACTTAATTTTTAGATTATTTTGATCACCATTATTCTTACAAAAATTAAGCACATATATTAATATGCGTTACTATCATGGTTGTTAACTTAAGTTTTCTCAAATACAACGTATTTGTTTGCTTAAAATTGAAGTTTTAATTCCATTTTAATACCACTGGGAAAAATGATAATGGAAGGGATTAAATGTTGGCAGGTATGATACAGCGTAACGAAAAATTTAGAATAGGTACACAAAAGTCGAAGGTTTGAGAAACATTGCTTTATTGTAAGCGTATTGATCGGGGCACCTGCCTTGCGGAAGTAGCCTATTCATCTGAGATTAAACTGTTAAATTCAACGGGCACATGCGGTCGAATGATTAATATACAAAACAGTTAAATGTGTGATATAAACGGAAAAAAAAGAAAAAGAGATTTGAATAATAATTGATAAGATGCAAGTGTGATTACAAGAATTCTGAATAACAGAAAAAATAAGCTAATTTACATAGTCGAAAAAATAAATATATACAAAATTTTCAGCGGAGTGAGTAAAAAAAAATCGACAAACTAGTATAAACATATTTACAGGGGTGCGAAAAAAAGATAACGTAGATAATAGATTACATTACCTCTCTGCCACTCCTACCCCCATAATGGGCTTTGCAGGTGCACAAAGGGGTAATTTCATCTAGAGGAATGAAATATATATTCTATATATACTTTTCTATTACCTGAAGTAAATTTAAACAAAAAGCATACAAATAAAAGAATGGTTACTATTTCGTTATTAATTTTTTTGTTAGTATATATCAATCAAATATATCATTTAACCATTATCGATATATTTGAGGGAGAATAATAATATTAGTGAAAATTAAAATTTTCCGGAGCATGCTGAGAACTTATAGGCAAAACAGTACAATTTTATGCCCTTTGCAATTTTTGTTTACTGTGATAATTCAGAAACTGCGTAAAAGCATCGAAAAATGAACATTATCTTTAATATTTAAAACTATTGAAAACTCCATCAACTTGATCCAAGAATTCTCTTTTATTCTGGATTGGGTTCTAAATTAAAAGGAGTTGAACATTGATAATCACAAATTCAATAATTGTGTCTGCTGTTCAACAATGTTTATAAAATGCAATAAAATTTCTTTATTGCATTCAAAAATTAGAAAAAATTTCAGTTTATAACAGGAATCCCGGATATCAGTGTAAAGAATACCATGTATTAGTAGTCGAAAATTTTATGTATGCATAGTATTTGGCGTGGCACACATAAAAAGCCAGGCATTGCAAATCGTTTGTTTTAAAAGCAACACTGCAAAGGTATATATCAAGGATTACCTTTATTGTAGAAATTCTTTATATGGAAATAAATATTTCAATTTTTAAGAAACGTATTTCGTATTCTTTTGAATTGTATACTAACAAATAGATCATAAATTAGTGCCGCGAACAGAGCTGCTAACAACAGCACTTTCATTTGGAGATTTTTTTTAGTGGTAGCGAAACCGCCAATTTTGAAGTCTTAGACTATTATAATGTTTGATGTAACAGTATTATGAAATTAAGAAGTAGTCAGAAACATAAAAAAAAATTCTTTTTAGTGGCTGCAGAACAGCCAATTTGTTTCAGATTCTTAAAATATTTATAGTGGCAGTATTGTAACATTAAAAAGTCGTTAGACACATTGCAAATTTTGCCGTAAGAGTTTGCCTGATACTTAAAGCAATTTTTATAAATAAAAAAAAAATTATAAAGAAAAGCACTGCAAATGTACATTTTGAGGATGACTTCCATAATCTCATATAAATTCGACGGGGGAATAAATGTATCGATTCTTTTGAAACGTGTTTTGTTTTCTTTTGAAACGTAGATTTGTTTTATTTTTAAACGTATTTTGTATACTTTTGAGCCTTTATTTTGTATTCATTTGAAACATATCCCAACTAATAGATCACAAATTATTGTCAAGCATAGAGCTACCAACAATAACACTTTCAACTGGAGATTTTATTTTTATTTTTTGCATGGCTGTTAATTCGAAAGTTTAGACTGGTAGTTTTTGAAGATGTAGTATTATAACATTAAGTAGTCAAATTTGTTAAGAATTTTGCCTAAAGAGGATAAGCGCAAATGTATCAGGAATTCTGTAACAGTAAAACAACAGTTATCATAGAAAGCATTGATGATGACAACTAACTTGATAAAACAAAACTCTGCTATTTAAAAATTAAATGAGCAGCGAATGTTTGTCATCTAGTGAGATAATTGACATTTTTCTGATTCTTATTAAATTCCACTTAAATTGAAAAAAAATATTTTTTACAAAGTATTATCTTTCAGTTAACGAGTTTTACATCAGATTGCAATTTTGTTTGCTCTTTTAAATATTTATAGAGATATGAAGGCATAATAACAACTTCTGACTGCTCTCCCGCCTAAACTATGGGCATCATGCTTTTCAGATTGCGACTGCTCCCTAGTTATTTTAGATTTATGAATCAAAATCCAGTAAAAATTATTTATTTAGAGAATATTTATGAAACTGATTTCGGAAGTTAAAAATATTACCTGCACAAATTACTTAGCGAAGTTAAAGCCTCGATCTACCAGTATAATAAATAAATTTATGTTATTATTCAAATAGTTTTTTGCTGGATTATTGTTTTTAAGTAAATAAATTTTTTTATAGATGATTAGTATATAGTAACAATATAGAGCAAAGTTATTAAATTTTAATATAGTATTATTTAATTTACTGGTAGTAAAAAAATAATTAATTGTCGATATATTTTTAAAATGTTTACACGGCATTTGTCCTTTGTAAAATATACAGTGCAGTGTCAATGAAAATGAAGTTCTTGTAAACACAAACAATGTTAAAATTACTGGAGAAATTGTGGTAGGTTATTGTTAAGAATCATGTCATCAGTTATAATTTTTTATTTGTCTTGCTTTCCCAATTCTCCTAATTCTTACAACAGATTTTTTCTGAAATATAAGTTATAATACTTAATTTCATTTTGGGTTTAATAATTATGATTTGCAATGAATTTGAACACTATTACAACATTTTAAAAATATAAAGGACCTGATAATCATACAATTAATATTAGTTAGATATACTGACTCTAAAGAACTTTGTTTGAAAATATTTAAGGGGGTAAAAAAATTCACTGTTTAGATTGCAACTTTGAAAAATGTGAATTGTTAAAATACTCTTTTTCTACGTGAATCTTTCCATCAAAAATTTTGAAAAATAAAAATTTTGAATTAAGGCATAAGACATTTTAATAAAAATTCTGTTTTCCAGATTCTTTCTGCATTAATGTTAAAAAAAGAAAGTACAGCTGAAAGAATTGGGAACTGCAGCTAGAAAATACCCCCTTTCCACACCCTTACTTAAAGGGAATCATTAAGTGCTTTTGTATACCGATAAACTTTGTATTCGTCGTTATTCTTTCATTTGAGTTTCAACTAATAATACAGTTGAGTGTTACATAAATGGTATTGTCTTGTTACAGTGCACATTATGGGTATCATATGCAATGAACATGTAAAGAAAAATGAGGATAGTTATTCCTAAACGCTTTAAGCTACAGAGTCGTTCCGATAGTCACAGTAGTAGTACTTCCTGAGTGGACAATACTTCCGATTTTTTCAGGCAAGGTAAAGAAAATTTGTAGAAGTAAGTTATATGTAGCAGAATCACTTTTACTTATACTTTATTATTCGCATAACTAATTAACATTAGTTTTGAACAGGCTTGTATTATTTTCCTTTTTACTTAAGTAGGGGTATATAAAATGAAGCAAAGAATAATAAGCCACCGAGCTATCTAATAAATCTATGATACATATTAGTTCTATCTGATAATTCTGTTCTCAAAAGCATACACCTTCAGTACAGTAATGCAAAACAGTAGTACAAACATGCAAAAGGCTGTTTCACAAATAAAAGTGCTGGGATATTTTCCCTTTGAATCAATGATATTGTTATAGATTAAGGTGACACAGAGCAAGCAAAAGAGCATGTCCAAACTTGTGACGCAAGTATCAGTCAGAAATAAGATATACATGAGAGGTCTACATTTAAGGATAAATGCCCAGCAATTATTTTTTCTAAAAGCACCTTTTGCATCCTCGTATAATGGGACACGTTAATGTATAGTGGGACACCTTCCGGTAGACCTCGTAGCTCTGATATCACTTTTTCTTCTCACCCTGATTATAGATACTCTAAAAATGTTTCTCATTCAGGGGAACCAACTACAGCCTTTTTTGGCAAAATATTTTATAGACTGACAGACCATTTAAAATGAAATCTTTCCTGATATTAGTTAATTTTGATAACATTTTTAACGTCTTTACGCCAGAAACTTGACTGGATATAAATTGTAGCAGAGTACCTTCGTCTGATGGTATGATTTAAATTCAGACTAAATGGCTTTGGCAAGAAAAAAGATTCAAGTGTTGGCTGTGAAGCCTCTGTTAAGTTTCAGTAAAATCTGAGTATTCACTCCAGAAACTGAAGGAGAGGTGTTCTTTTATATCATCTTTTGAATCATTTACTTATAGTGGTTGAGAGTATAACTTGATATCAAAATTACTCAGCAAAAAGTCAGACATTAAAAAGTAAAATTTACTACCACTAAAAAAATTTCTACGCAAAGAGTAGAAAATAAACAACATTGACATGAGAATAAAGCCTTTAAAATTAAAGACTTCATTATTACTTCTCATGAAATAGTTATCAAAACTTTTTAACTTTTTCCAGAATTTGATTATCCTAAATTTCGAAAGTTATGCCTAATTCGCTTGTTACTTTTACTTTAGAGATACGATGATTTTTTGCAAAGTCTGATGGATGCTGCTGAAGAACAAAAACCAGAGAAAAGGAAAAGAATCTTGCTGTTGGAAGAAAAAGACGAAACAGATTAATATGGATGAGCAACAAACTGAGAGGTGCTTGAACAGTTGAAATACAACTGTAGGTTCTAAATTTCAAACATATTTTTTTAACTTATGTAAATTTGTGCTAATTTTACCATGTTTTGTTTTTAAATTTAAGTTTAAAGATAATTTCGCTAATTTGTATAAAAGTGTGAAATGCCAACTTGCTTTTGAATTACAGTTTAAAAGCAAAGTGGCATTTCATACTCTCATATTCAAACACATTTCATTCAACTATTCATACTCTTGTGAAAGAAATAAGAATTAATGTTTCTTCTTCAACTTATACAGTATTTTGAGGCAATTATTAAGACAACAAAAAGGTTATATTCACGAAAACAAGAGCCTCAAAATAGAACAGAATGTTGTAGAGAATTTAACTCAATGGTAATGTTGTAGCTTAAAGAGACAGAGCATATATAGCGGAAAAAATCATATGCATATAAAAAAAAACTATCCAACAAAGCTAAGCAGTGCATCTGATATATACACATTGAAGGGTATGAATTCTCTTTCAGTTATTTAATCGGCACATTTTGCATCCTTTTAAAATTAGGGGCATTCCTTCACGGCAAGAATTTTCCGTTGAACCAGATACTTTTCAATTTAACAGGACCATAAAAATTACATTGGGAAACAAATTTATTGTTGCATTTATATACAAGTATCTTATCTAATTCGGGGTTCCATTTCACTAGGAATTGTATTTCCCGCGATTGCCTGTTTGTCATTAGGCATTCCATTGAATGCTTGGTAGTAGTGCATAAAATATCATTTGGAACTAATATCATAATAATAATTTGGAAACTAGTAGGTCAATTTTAGGCATTCTATATAAAGCTATACAAATCCAGATTTCATACACTGGTTAAAAAAAAGCATTCCTACGAAAATATCAAGACCTGATGATTGAGGGTCCGCAATGTCTCCTTTGTGGTCAACTGTCATTGTGAAAAGCCGCCGGTGAGAATTGAATCTCATTTTTTCGAAATGTCCGCAAACCACTGATCCCTCATGGTTTCATATATATCTGCATTATATATGGTACTCAAAATAAAAGATTTAAGACTGTGGCTTATCTATGATATTCAACACACATAAATCAAATTAATGCTTTATTTGTGCTAAAAACGCGATCTCACTAAAAAGTGTCCTTATTCCTAAAAAATTAACCTAAGTAAAGAAAACTAAACAATTATACGAATTCGGAACAGCGAGCATTTGGATTATATACCGAGTCAAGCTCTATGCCTTAAATATTGCAGCTGATTAAGAATAAATTCTAATAATGTACTCATTACATCTACCAGCTGCAGTTTTCGCTGATGGATGTATTATATAAATCAAATTTTCACGCTCACACTACTATTATAGCTTGGAAGATGAAAATTTATATTAATAATAATTTATATTTTGTTGCGGTAGATAAACAAATTTCGTTTTCCTTTTCTATAATCTAAAGTAAATTAAAAAAAAAACATATAAATAAAAGAATGGTAGCCATTTCGTTATCAATATATTTCTAAGTATATATCAATAAACTTTATCAGCTAACCATTATCAATAAATGTGTGAGAGAATAATAATATTAATGGAAACAAAACTTTCCAAACATACTAAGCACTTATAGCTAAAACAATAAAATTGTATGTGTTTCACAATTTTTTTTTTTCTGTAATAATTCAGAAAACACGCAAAAACATCAAAATTTCTATACTTTTATGAGTAAAAACTTCAATGATCTGAAATAGTGACCCATAATTCAATTTCTTAGATAGTTATAAATTATTTAAGAATTGTGTCGTTTCTCTTATTCACAAGACTTAAATATGAGTGGGCTGTTAATCTACATTTTAGGGAAAATTGGGAAATGATGCTTTTCGAGAAATGAAGATTATGGACGCCGTTGTGTCAGAAACTTTGAGAATGTATCCTCCTGCTTTAATGTAAGTAGTATCATTAACCTTTTCGGGACGGGCAAGTCATAAATGTATTCGTTCGGAATCTCAGAATCATGATAGTAAAAAATAGAAAATGGTATTTTAAATTTGGGCATGGCTAATTTGACAGGTTTATTTTTGATTTCACTTTAAATTTAACACATACGATATTTGAGTTTTGAATTAATTTTTAATTCGAATTAAGTAGTAACCAGTTTGGCTACCAGTTTTATTTTATTTTTACCCTGATTATCCACACCCTGAGAATGCATGAAAGACTCGCCCGTCTGAAAGAGGTTAAATAATATCATAACTACCAACTTTTACACATTTGGCGTAAAATGTTATTTCTATTTTTAAAGTGGCAGTAAAATCTTAATTTATGATCTTTTCGACCACCAATATGTTTTTGTAAAAAAATTAACAATGTTTATATTAATATGTGAAACTGCTAATTGTACTCCGCATAAATTTTTCCAAAATGCAAAATATGTTATCTGCCTAAAATTATAATTTAATTACCATTTTACTGTTTCTTGGGTAAATCCTTCTAGAAAGGATGAATCGTTGGCAGGTATGTGATATTATACCAGACCTGTCAGATACTAAACTGTATGTAAAATATTTTATAGAGTGGTAGACACTTAAAATCCAAAACTTTCAAAGTGATGTGTGATTTTTTTAACATTTTATAATCTTCGACAAGGAGAAGTAGGATCTATGTGGCCTGGTATATGAACTTTAAAATCATTTATATCATGTGGTGTGAAAGATAAATTCAAATTATTAAAAAATAATATATTGAAATTAAAACGTAGCTGGAATAAATTTTTACAAAGTGTAAAAAGTTGGAAGCCCTGCATTACTGTGTTACAACAACGACTTCACCTGACGCAACTCAGCAATTTTGCTTCACGCGCAGATCTTTTACGATTTCTTACACAAAGCCTTAAAAATTGGCCTTTTAACCTTATTACAGTAAGGTTTAATACACTCTTTAATATATTAAACTTTAATATATATTAGCTTAACATATTTCACCTAAATATATTACCAGCGGTATATATTAAACCACCTTAGGTACAGTCCCTGGCCAAAGAGTTTGCCAAGTGCGTTAAGCATTTTGCATTAAAAAATATACCGCAAAGGCACATTTCAAACTTACTTTTATTTTAGAAATTCTTGATGCATTATTTGCAACATATGTAACTAGAAATAAAAAATATAAGGCATTCGAACTTGGGGTTAATCCATGGTATTCTAAACATACAAATCAAAGTAATGCTTTATTTGTATTAAAGACGCGCTCTCACATAAAAGTGTCCACCGACCAATTTTAAAGAAACCTAAACAATTATCCGATTTCATAAAGCAGGTAGAATTTGGGTTACATGCCGGCGAGTCAAGTTCTATGCGTTGAATTTTATCGCTAACTAAGAATGGGTTCTGAATAAATTCTCATAATGTACTCATAACATTTACCAGCTCAAGCTTCTCACTGGAGGATGCATTATTTAAATTTGATGTAGGAATAGATTAGCAATGTATATATCCACAAGATTAAAGTTTATATTCATTATAATTTATATTTTGATGTGGTAGATAAAGAAATTTCAATATCGTTTTATTTTTTACTTCAAAATGAAAACAAATGTAGAAAATGTTTTTTATAGATTTTGCTGACGGCCATTTTGGAAAGCAAGTTGATTTCCCACAAGTTCTTAGTTATTTAGATCACTTTGATAATCGATATATTTAGATAACTTTTTATTCTTGATATGAATATATTTCGATTAGAATGTTCAATCATTAAGTAAATTTGATTCTTCAGATGATCTTAAACATCTGTTTACTTTCTATTTGTTATAATTAAAATTTAGTTTTTTTTTTTGTTGCAAGATTGTTTATCCCAAATAAGAGCATACATCGCGGTCTCAACATAGATTTTTTAGATTATCATATTGCGAAACTAAATTTCAAATTTTCTGAAAAGACCATAAATTGTGACACCGCAGGTTTTAAAAAAACTTGTACTTTTGAAAACTTAAGATAAGACTTAAACCTCAGGCCACGGTAGCTTATTTTTTGCAACTACGCAACTTTATCTAATTACTCTCTACGCTTTTGTGGGAGATTTTCGCGGTTTTCCTCTCCGTGTAACGCGAATGCGAGTTGGTTCCAACAAAAAATCCTCCACGAAGGCTAATTTCTCCTAATACTTGATCCAGGAGTTCCCTTGTCTTCTGGATTGGGCTCGAAATGATAATGCTACGGAGTTGAGCATTAGTAGTGGTAAATCCAAAATTGGGTCAGCTGTTCAACAACGGTTATTAAAAAAATAATATTACAAAAAAAACTTTCAGCTGGTTCCGTGATGGAATGTTTGCCTTACAATGAGGTTAACCGGGTTCGAATTCCAGAGATCAAAAAAGTCCTCTCCGGAGGTAAATTTCTCTCAGTGCTTGATCCTGGAATTTTCTTGTCTTCTGGATTGGGTTCAAAATTAAAAGACTAACAGAGTTGAACAGTTGTAAAACTAAAATTGGGTTTGCTGTTCAACAACGGTTATAAACGATCAGCTGGCGTCAGAGATTACATGGGTGGGTTTCTTTTTCTGGGTATATTTGATTGTTATTCCAAAAGAGGACATGCTGTGCCGAACAATACGGTAAAAACAGTTCAAAAGACATGATGTGTGCAACACTTAGTTATTCGTATAATTATAACTGATAAAATTGTATAAGTTGATGAATATTTTTCTCGGAGCTGACGGCTTATAACTTTTTGTGAAATTATTATTGTAGTTAAACCATTCATTCAAAACATAAAAAGAGAAATTTTTCACATATATAACATTATAGTAAAATATTTTTGAACTGTTTAAGGAACTAAATTTTAAAAGTTACAAAACTTTGTATACTGCCCTCTTATTTTTAAGGAATAAATTACAAATTCGATTAAAAGGTAGGTCTCTTCAGAAAAAGTGCATTTTTGTCAAAAAAAGCATATAGCTACGATAACAGTTATCTGTTATACACATTTTAGAGACTTCTTTGAGATGTAGCACTTTTCCAGAATAAAAATCTGACCACCCGTTTAAAAGTTATAACTGGTGACTCGTTAAAATTTAATCTAATTTAATTTAATTTTTCGCTGCCTACACAATGTTTTTCATAAAATTTTAATATAGTTTGGCAGAAAATGAATCTGACGTACATACATGCATAAGTTTGTAAATTTCAGAGACCTGTTTAGATTTAAAGCTAAAAACTAAAATGGTATTTTTGATTTTGGTAATGTTTTTTTTATGCAAAATTATGCTTTTATTACACGACTAATATATAATAGTTGATTCATTAGCACTTATAAATATATATCTTAGACTATAGTGTACTTGCATAATACTCTACAGTTTACTTTAAATACGATGCTTATGCTTGGAAAATCATAAAACTGGTGTTATTTAAAAAAAAATAATAAAATTTCACAGAATATTAAAATTAAATTCCTTACCAATTTATACTTTAGAGGAAATTAAACGGCTTAAATAATAAAAAAAATTACAGTCTTACCCTATTCCTCATTTTTGCAGACAGGAAGATCTTCAAGATGTTGAAAAAATATTTAAATACAGGTGATTCATTGACAAAGTGAATGGCATTAAATCGAATGGGCAACGTATTCTATAAATAAAGATGCAAATTTTCTTACTTACTTTATGAAAATAAAATCTTATGAAAAATAAAAATGCAGACTTGGCATTTTTTGAAGTTTGAAAGGCTGTACATGCTAAAAGTATCTAAAACTGAGGAACGTTCTGGTTCATAGAGCTTGTTTTAATAATGAACTTTGATTTTCAGTTAAAAAAAATAATGGGGAGCTGTTGTTTAGATATTAAATTCAGAAAAAAATTTAAATCGGTAATATTTTTTAAAAAGAAAATCTAACGGAATTGTTTTGTCTATTTTACCCGTCCTTCAGAATAGACAAGGTTATTACTCAGATAAAAGAAGAATAATTTTGATTGAATAAATCATTAACATATAACTCTATTGTCAGCTTTTTTATCCTACTTTTTACAAGATAAAATAAATATAAGCCAAGTAAGGGGCCGAAGTTTTGCTATTTACAAAGTTCTTATTTTAGATTTTAGAAGAAAAAAAATCACTACAGTCCCTGGCCAAATCATTAGACGTACTATAAGATTCTATGCAAAATCTTAATCATCGGGTAATACTATACAGCTTTATGAGTTTTTATGTGACAGAAACCGGTTTACAGTTGTTAACGTCAGCGTATCAAACTAGACAATATGTAATATAAATTAGGTGATAGATTATATAAATATAGAATATGTATTATATTAAGCATTATCTCAGTATATTATAATAATTACATCAAATTATTTGACGCACTGTAGTTTTTTAATAATTACACGAGTTTACATGCTTTATATTTAAACATACATGTTATGGGTTTTTATTCAAGAGATTTTTTATATACTTCCTATTTATATTTTTTTTAACGTATTGCATTACAATGTTAACCAACTGATACAGGAGCGTAAACAAATGCAAACCGGTTTCGTTCGAGTGAAAATAATACAGCCGTATAACATCGACCGATAATTATAATTTGACATAAAATACTACAGTGCGTCTAACAATATGGCCAGGGACTGTAATTTGGCGAAAATAGAGCGGCTGGCATAGTCTGGTTGGTAGGGCACTGAGTCCATGTGCAACAGGTCGTGGATTCGATCCCCACCCACTGAAGGCAGTTCCCCGTGTAGTAAATGGTGACTGAATCACGTTATATCTGTCGAGTCACTAAGTCCGCCATGTTTCCATAACAAATCAATACCTCTGGAATTACTGATCCAGGAGTTTCCTTGTCTTCTGGATTGGGTTCAAAGTTACAAGGTTGAACATTAGTAGTCGTAAACTAGAAATTTTGTCAATGACGGATATTAAAAAGATATAGAAGACAGCGAGAATCAATTTCTCAGCATTTAAGATAATTTCTCAGCACGGTCCCCCTATCAGGTTCAGCCAAAAGAAACTTTAAAAAATGTATTGAGAGTTAAACACAGACAAATGTGCAAACATTTAGTTGTTCACTGAAAACTACTGACAGCATTCTATGCATTGAGATGCTTTACATGTTAAAGAATTCAAAAAGTACTGATTCTTGTGGGGGAGGTTTCGTCCTCCGTCCTCTGCCGCCAATATTCGTATAGTGGAATTCATGATTGTTCATTTAGGCCGTTACTAAAAGTAAATGGATGAAACAAAATGAAAGTCTCCAGGAAATTAATATGAATCGTGAATATGAAAATCCAATTTATTAAGAAATGTTTTTTTACTGGGAGCAACCTAAACCTCTAAAAAACGTCTAAGTGTTTGTTTTGAATGCATTGAATTTTTTTATATTTCGCGTTTATTTATGCAATGAATTTTCACGCTTTAAAATGCAGAACATTAGTGAAGCTGCTAGGGCTTTTAAACGTAATGAAAGAAAACGTGTTCGAAGAGCCCAAGAAAGTGTTGAGGAATGTTATGGAAGACGTAGATTGCAGAGATCAAGTGCAAAATAACTGTTCAAGATGTAACAGAAGATGTCGACGAGTATAATATTGGCTCATTGACGGAACAATGTAGTTATTGTAATGCTTACTTCTGGGCCAAAGAAAGAAATTTTTCTGGCAAATATACAAAATGCTGCCACGATGGAAAAATTTATTTGCCTACACAAATGGACATTCCCGAGATACTTCAAAAATTATTAAGTGATAATTCAATTGAGGCACGAAATTATCGAAATCATATCCAGGAATATCTAATATATATAATTCTCTTACGTGGCTCCCAAATTTTGGCTGTATTTCCTTTCCGCTGGTGGCAACAGCTTTCATTTTTAAAGAAGTGCTTTGTACAACAAAATAAGATTCTTTTCACAACTCTTAAATATTTACTTTATTTTCTTCATATATACAGAGAACAGTAGGCAAAGAATTCAGTTAGGTTAAAAAACATTTCGCTAAGAAAAGGAAGGAATTCTAAAAGAAATAAAAATAAACTACTTAAAAAATATAAATGCAGTTGCCAGCCATAGAATTTTTTGAAAGTTAACTTAGCAACACAAATCAAAATGATATAGAAGCGCAACTAGATCAAAACTATGATACTTGAGCGCTTGACGTAACAAATACTTTAATTCTATAAGTGTTGTATCGCCAAATGCCCAGATTAACAATTGTGTTTTTAAAGAAATTTTATAAAAAGTTTTAAATAAAAAAAACTTCCATCCAGCTACTTCTACAACTGCTTCTTAAAGAACTTGGCTCATTGAAAAAAATATTGTTTTAATTATACAGTACTAACTTTACTTCTGCTCACATTATTGCTATGACCCTCTTTCATTACATTTTACAACTTCATGCTAAATTTGAGGACTTTAAGTTGTTTTGTGGTTGAATACTGACATTTAGAAATGTGTACATATAAGAAATAATATTTAGAGGTTAAGAGTTGCCTCAGAAAAATTTGAATTGTTGACACTGAATTTAATAATGGAAACAATCGTTTTTGTGAAAAATTGAATTGTATTGCTGACATCAAAACTAAAAATATTGTGTTTCAACTTAACAATACTACCTTAATTTTTACTTATATATATATATATATATATATATATATATATATATATATATATATATATATATATATATATATATATATATATATATATATATATATATATATATATATATATATATATATATATATATATATATATATATATATATATATATATATGCGGAGTTTAGAGCTGTTGTAACAGTATTATAGTGTAATAGCTTCGAACATTACGTCATTCACCATCTTGTAATATTAAAGGAAGTTGCATCATCCTCTTGACATTGAGTGGCGCCAGCCAGACCAGAAGGGGAAGTCCCGAAGGGAAACTCCCGAATTTATAATTAACTCTTAACTTTATACCATAGAACAATCTAATTCTTAGTCACATGCATTCCGGAGACCACTGCGAGAAGGCAGCTCTCACGAGACATGTCAATAATGCTAACTGCTGTTAGTAAATTGTTATGTTTGTTAAATTATCGTCACTATTTCATCTAATGCTGCACTAACTCCCCCCCCCCCCACACACACCACACACACACACACACACACATATATATATATATATATATATATATATATATATATATATATATATATATATATATATATATATATATATATATATATATATATATATATATATATATATATATATATATATATATATATATATGCGAAGCCTCCTAGTATAATATATATTTTTCTAATTAAATAGTTAATGTCGCTCTAACTATTCGACATTATTTACTTTATTACTTAAGACAACCTAACAAAATAAATAATAACTGTAATGTTGCCCATAGATTGAGAAATACTCGAGTTTGCCACCTAAGAGATGATAAAAGATGCTATGGAAATGTTAATAATCGGAATTGCGGTTACCGTTTGTGTTATACAGTTACACCTCGTTTAAGTAAATTCCATGAAAATTCAACACTGTTCCATGAGAATGGATTTTTTTCAAAAGGGGGTAGATTTCGGACTTCTTGCGTTTCATTCCGCATGCTCCCATACGTATGATTTGAAGTAATTGCGCATCTGCGACTGAAGTGCGCATGCCTCAATCCCAGTAAAATACAGCTGGGTTCGGGGAAAAGTATTAAACTTACGTGAATGAAAAATAGATTTTTAAAATGTCCTTAATTTAATCACTCTAATGTTGTGGAATATCATCTTAACTTCGACCACAAATCCAAAACAAACATTTACAATAGGACGTGGATAGTATGGAAGTTAAACTTCTTCCAACTAAATTGTATAACTAAAGTAAATATATTCTCTAATTTCAAATAGCCACAATTATTTAGTTTCTTAAGGACCTATTATAACTCGACGACCAAAATTTTAAATTAAAGCATATAATTTTTTTTTAAAAATTAAATCAACCTATTGTTGTAATATCACACGATTCATTTTAACAATTTATAATAACGAATCCTTTATTTTCATTTTGTGTTGGCGTTTTTCTTGATCTATTCGTAACACGGCCATTATGTTAATTTGAAGGTAGGTTTAAATAAATTTAAAAAAACTATTTTTGACAGAAATGGGCAGAGTGCTTGCAGCTTCGCAAATCCAAGCCAACACTACGGAATGATTGGAAAGAATTAAAAAATAACGCCTGCTCCACATCTTAAGGATGGAAGCATACGGAACGTAGCATAAATTTCCAAAGTTAGCCTAATGTCTCCAAAACCTGTAATAAAAGAGCAAAACGGTTTTCAGAATTGTAATCAGCATAACAAACTACTTTATAAAAGTTAAATGCCATAGCTGATATCTTTATCTTCTTTTTCCGAGTAAGCTTATTATAATGTCACCTGCATCCTTTTAGAACATGTTTATTGAATTCCATTTCATTTGTTTCAAGATTCATGGATTCATCTCCGCAAAAGTATCTTCAGTACGCTTCTCTACCATTAGGCGAAGGACCAAGAAACTGCTTGGGAATGAGATTCGCTCTGATAGAGATCAAATTATGCATGGCAAACATATTGCATTATTACAGAATCACTCATTCAACAACAAAAGTAAATAACTTTGATTTTACTAATTGATTTTTATAGATCGCAATAGAAATATTAAAGTTAGTGACCTTTTTTTTTGCAGGAGCCATTGGAGTACCGGAAATTCACGCCCTTTCTCAGCGTAAAGGAATTGGTTCAGAAAAAAGACATTAATTCACCACAGCGAAAAACTAATTTCTAAAAATGTATATTGAAGTTACGTGACGCAATGTTTCTTTAAGTTATACAATGCAGTGTTTTGAAGGGTAACGTATTTCAAAGGTTCCCTTTATTATAGAAGTTCTTTACTTAATAATTAATTTGGGAATTTGTTAAAATTTCCAAGAACGTAGCAGCTTACTTTAGCACTTTCATTTGGAAAGTTTTAGCAGTAGTGGCTGCTAAAATTTTGTGTGGTGGAAAATTTCATGTTTACATAGTATTTGGCATGATAGTGAAACACATAAGAAGCCAGGCCTTGTAAATTGTTTGTTTCAAAAGCAGCACTGAGAAGGGGCAGTTCAAAAAGTACGTACATCCCGAAGGGGGGGGGGGATTTGCTATTTTGTACGGTTTTGTACGATGGGGAGGGGGGAGGTATTATACAAAGTACGTACATTATAAGCATACACCAAATTTAAATTTGACTTTTTCCTGCACATGTATAATGCATATGTTTGTTCTTGTATTTTTTTCACACGGCGACCACTTGTAACAATGAGTAAATCAGTTCTCAAAAAGTTGGGTGTTATTGTTTATATAGTTTAAATGAATAAATTATTTTAAATTAATATTTAATTTTATTTAAAACATAATTATTTTAATTTTTATGTAAAAGGGGGGCAGACTAATAAAATGTACGTACTTTAAGGGGGGGAGTAAGACCTTATGCACGGTAATGTGCGAAGAGGGGGAGGGGTTAAAATTTCTCCATTTTTGTGTGCGTACTTTTTGAACGGTCCCAAAGGTATATATCAAGGATTACTTTTATTGCAGAAATTCTTTATCTGGAAATAAATATTTCAATTTTTTGGAAACGTATTTCGTATTCTTTTGAATTGTATTTTAACAAATAGATCATAGATTAGTGCCGAGGACAGAGCTGCTAACACCAGCACTTCCATTTAGAGATTTTTTAGTGGTAGCGAAACAGCCAATTTGGAAGTCTTAGACAATTATAATATTTGAAGTAACAGTATTATAAGATTAATAAGTAGTCAGAAACATTAAAAAAAATTGTCTTAAGAGTTTGTCAAGTGCGATAAACATTTCACATTAAAAAAATACTGCAAAGGCTCATTTTAAAATTACCCTCATTCTAGAAATTCTTGGTACATGATTTGCAACATATTCAACATATGTAGATTTAGGGCCTTCTAAAACGGATTAATCCATCATATTCTACACACACAAATCAAAGTAATGCTTTATTTGTATTAAAGACGCGTTCTCACAAGAAAATGTCCTCCTACAATTTTAAAGAAACCTAAACAATTTTTCGATTTCAGAACAGATAGCATTTGAATTATATTCCGACGAGTCAAGTTCTTTGCGTTGAATTACACCTCTGACTAAGAATAAATTCTCATAATGTACTCATTACATCTGCCAGCTGAAATTTTCACTGCCGGATGTATTATTTAATTTTCGAATTCTTATATGCAGCACGCAGAATCCCACAAGATTAAAATTTATATTAATTACAATTAATATTTTGCTGGGGTAGATAACGAAATTTCGTTTCCCTTTTTTATTGCTTCAATGTGAGCGTATTGATCGAGGTACCTGACTTGGGCACTAGCCTAATTATCTGAGATTAAATAACCAAATTCAACGGGCGAATGCGGTCCGAATGATTAATATAATGTAAAATGTGTGATATAAACACACACACATAAAAAATAGATACAAGTGTGATTACAAGAAGTCTGAATAACAGAAAAAATAAGCTTTCTACATAGTCTAAAAATTAAATATATAGATATTTTACAACGGAGTGAGTAAAATCGAAATTGAAAAACAAGTATACACATATTTACAGCGGAGTGAAGAATAGATGGTGTAGATCTTAATCGGAGGAGAGAGTAATAGTTGGAATAAATTACATTACCTCTCTGCCTCTCCCCCCCCCCATAATGGGCTTTGCAGGTGCAAAGAGGAGTAATTTCATCTAGAGGAATGTAAAGAAAATATATATTCTTTTCTCCAAGCTGAAGTAAATTTCAACAAAAAGCATATAAATAAAAGAATGGTAACCGTTTCTTTATTAATATATTTGTAAGTATATATCAATTAACTATGATTGATATATTTGAGGGAGAATAATAATATTAATAAAAATAAAAATTTTGCGGAACATGCTAAGCACTTACAGGCAAAACAGTAAAATTGTATGCGCTTTGCAATTTTTTTTACATTGATAATTCAGAAACATCGTAAAAGCATCAAAAAATAAACATCATCGTTAATATTCAAAACTATTGAATACTCCATAGCATGATTTTCTATCTTATGTAAATGTTATCGACAGCGTCGGTATAGCAAGCCATGGCGGATCAGAGGATAGAGCGCTAATCTTTCAATGGAGTTACCTGAATTCCAGTAATGGCTAGTCGATACGAATTTCGCATCCGACTAGCACCGACCACAGTGCTAACGTAAAATATCCTCAGTGGTAGATGGATCATGGGTTGGAGTCCCGAAGCAGCAAGTTTTATCAAAAAGTCGTCCACGAAGGCAAATTTCTTCCAATACTTGATCAAGGAGTTCCCTTGTCTTCTGGATTGGGTTAAAAATTACAAGACTACGGAGTTGAACATTGATAATCACAAACTCAATAATTGTGTCTTCTGTTCAAAAACGTGTATAAAATGTAATAAAATTTCTTTATTGCATACAAAACCTGATTTTTTTTTGCAAAGTAGTAAATATGGCAATTACTTTTAATTACAAATGCGCTGTAGAAATAACTAGCGTGATTGCAGGGTTTTAGCTGATATAAATAATGAGAAAGAAACAGTGTCTAATTTTTATATTGCTTTTTCTTTTTAATTACTTGAAACTTTCCACTGAGTTGACAGCTTAAGGAAAAAAATCATTTTCTTCACTCTATCAATCAATGTTTTTTTTAAACATTATGCATTTATTTTCAAAAAAAATATTTAGTTTATTTGATTATTAATAATAATAGCAGTTCAGCAAAAGCGTCAGTTTATAGGAATCCCCGAAATCAGTGTAAGTAATTCCGTGCCTTAGTAGTCGAAAATTTTATGTTTACATAGTATTTGACGTGATAGTGAAACACATAAGAAGACAGGCCTTGTAAATTGTTTGTTTCAAAAGCAACACTGAGAAGGGGCAGTTAAAAAAGTACGTACATCTCGAAGGGGGGGGGGAGGGGATTTGCTTTTTTGTACGATGGGGAGGGGGAGGTATTATACAAAGTACGTACATCATAAGCATACACCTTATTTAAATTTGACTTTTTCCGACACATGTATTAGGCATATATTTGTTCTTGTATTTTTTTTTTGTAAGGCGACCACTTGTTACAATGAGTAAATCAGTTCTCAAAAAGTTGGGTGTTATTGTTTATATAATTAAAATGAATAAATTATTTTAAATTAATATTTAATTTTATTTAAAACATAATTATTTTAATTTTTAAGAAAAAGGGGGGCAGACTAATAAAAAGTACGTACTTTAAGGGGTAAGATCTTATGTAAGGTATTGTACGAAGGGGAGGAGGGGTAAAAATTTCTCCATTTTTGTGTACGTACATTTTGAACGGCCCCAAAGGTATATATCAAGGATTACTTTTATTGCAGAAATTCTTTATATGGAAATAAATATTTCAATTTTTGGAAACGTATTTCGTATTCTTTTGAATGGTATACGAACAAATAGATCATAAATTAGTGCCGAGGACAGGGCTGCTAACACCAGCACTTTCATTTGGAGATTTTTTAGTGGTAGCGAAACAGCCAATTCTCAGACTGTTATATTAATTCTTAGACTAATATAATATTTGAAGTTACAGCATTATAAGATTAAGAAGTAGTCGGAAACATTAAAAAAATTTGTCTTAAGAGTTTGCCAAGTGCGATAAACATTTCACATTAAAAAAAATACTGCAAAGGCTTATTTTAAAATTACCCTTATTCTAGAAATTCTTGATACATGATTTGCAACACATGTAGATTTAAGGCCATCTAAAACGGATTAATCCATCATATTCTACACACACAAATCAAAGTAATGCTTTATTTGTATTAAAGACGCGTTCTCACAAGAAAATGTCCACCTACAAATTTAAAGAAACCTAAACGATTTTTCGATTTCAGAACAGGTAGCATTTGAATTATATTCCGAGTCAAGTTCTATGCGTTGAACTACACCGCTGACTAAGAATAAATTCTCATAATGTACTCATTACATCTACCAGCTGAAGTTTTCACTGCCGGATGTATTATTTAAATTTGGAATACCATTGTTAGACCCACGTTAAACCGAAGAAGATTAAAATTTATATTAATTACAATCAATATTTTAGTGTGGTAGATAAAGAAATTTCGTTTCCCTTTTTTAATTTTCAATGTGGGCGTATTGATCGAGGCACCTGACTTGGGCACTAGCCTAATTGTCTGAGATAAAATAGCCAAATTGAATGGGCGAATGACTAATATTAAGCAGTAAAATGTGTGATATATACACACACATAAAAAAAAAAGATTTTAATAATAATTGATAAGATACAAGTGTGATTACAAGAAGTCTGAATAACAGAAAAAATAAGGTATTTACATAGTCGAAAAAATAAATATATTCAAAATTTACAACAGAGTGAGTAAAAACAAAATCGAAAAGCAAGGTATATACACATTTACAGCGGAATGAAGAATAGATGATAAAGATCTTAATCGGAGAACTTATGATAAAGATCTTAATCGGAGAAGAGAGTAATAGTTGGGATAGAATACATTACATCTCTATCTCCCCTCCCCCCATAATGGGCTCCGCAGGTGCAAAGAAGAGTAATTCATACCTGCCAACTTTTACGCATTTGGCGTAAAATTTTATTTTAATATTTAAAGTGGTAGTAAATATATACTATTTTTTCTTTTATAAAAAAATTTTTTAAATGATTTTGATCACCACTATTTTTAAAAAACTTACGCATTTATATTAATATGCGCTACTCCCAACGATTTGAGCTTAAGCTTTTTCAATTACAACGTGTTTCGTTGCTTAATATTGAAAGTTTCATTCCATTTTAATACCACTGGGAAAAATGATAATGGAAGGGATTAAAAGTTGGCAGGTATGGTAATTCCATCTAGAGGAATGTAAAGAAAATATATATTCTTTTCTCCAAATTTCAACAAAAATCATACAAATAAAAGAATGGTTACCGTTTCTTTATTCATATATTTGTAAGTACATATCATTTAACTATGATCGATTTATATGAGGGAGAAAATATTAGTAAAAAGAAAAATTTTCCGGAGCATACTGAGCACTTACAGGTAAAACAGTAAAATTGTATGCGCCTTGCAATTTTTTTTTACAGTGATAATTCAGAAACATCGTAAAAGCATCAAAAAATGAACATTATCGTTAATATTCAAAACTATTGAATACTCCATAGCATGATTTTCTATCTGATGTAAATGTTATCGACAGCGTCGGTATTGCAAGACATGGTGGATCAGAGGATAGAGCGCTAACCTTTCAATGGCTTGTCGATACGAATTTCGCATCCGACTAGCACCGACCACAGTGCTAACGCAAAAAAACCTCAGTGGTAGATGGATCATGGGTTGGAGTCCCGATGCAGCAAGTTTGATCAAAAACTCGTCCACGAAGGCAAATTTCTTCCAATACTTGATCAAGGAGTTCCCTTGTCTTCTGGATTGGGTTCTAAATTACAAGACTACGGAATTCAACATTGATAATCACAAACTCAATAATTGTGTTTGCTGTTCAATTCAGTTTATAAAATGTAATAAAAGGTGTTTATTGCATTCAAAACCTGAATTTTTGTTTGCAAATTAGGAAAAATGGCAACCTACGCATTGTTTACAATTACAAACGCACTGAAAAAATAACTAGTGTGATTGCATGGTTTTCGCTAATGTAAGTAATTAGAAAGGAACAGTGTCTACTTATATAATTTCTTTTTCTTTTTAATAACTTAAAAATTCTCACTGAGTTGACGGCTCAAGGAAAAAAAATAATTTTCTTCACTCTATCAATCAATGTTTTTTTTAACGCTAGGCATTTATTTTAAAAAATTATATTCAGTTTATTTGATTATTAATGATAATAGCAGTTTTGAAAAAGTGTCAGTTTATAGGAATCCCGTAAATCAGTGTAAAGAATACTTTGCATTAGTAGTTGAAAATTTTATGTTTACATAGTACTTGAGTTGATAGTGGCACACATAAGAAGCCAGGCCATGTAAATTGTTTGTTTTAAAAGCAACACTGCAAAGGAATATATAATAATTACCATTATTGTAGAAATTCTATGCATGAAAATAAATATTTCAATAATTTTGAAACGTATTTTGTATTCTTTTGAATCGTATATTAACTAATCGATCATAAATTAATGCCGAGGACAGAGCTGCTACCAACAGCATTTTCGTTTGGAGATTTCTTTAGTGGTAGAGAAACAGCCAGTTTTGAAGTTTTAGACTATTATAATATTAGAAGTGACAGCATTATGAGATTAAGAAGCAGTTAGAAACACAGAAAAATTTGCCCTAAGAATCTGCCAAGTGCGTTAAACATGTCTGATTTTTTTTTAAAAAAAACACTGCAAAGGTACATTTCAAAACTACATTTATTCCAGAAATTCTAAGAGCTTGATTTTGAAACATATGTGACTCAAAATAAAAGATTTAATACATTCTAAACTGGGTGTTAATCCATGATATTCTACACGCACAAATCAAGGTAATGCTTTGTTTGAATTAAAGATGCGTTCCCACAAAAAAGTGTCCTCTTATTATTTTGAAGAAACCTAAGCCATTGATAGTCGTAAACTCAATAATTGGGTCTGCTGCTCAACAACGGTTATAAAATGTAATAGAATATCGATATTGCATACAAAATCTGAATTTTTTAGCAAAGTAGGAAAAATGGCAACCTAGGCATTGTTATACTTACAAACGCACTAAAGAAATAACTAGTTCGATTGCATAGCTGATGTAAATCATGAGAAAGGAACAGTGTCTAATTTTTTTCATCTCTTTCTCTGTTTAATTAATTAAAAAGTTTGACCGAGTTGACAGCTCAAGGGAAAAAAAATCTGTACTCAATCAATAAATATTTTCGCTTTTTTTATTTGATTATTAATAATGATTAGAAAACGTGTCAGTTTAAAGGAATCCTGGAATTCAGAGTAAGGAATACAGTGCAATGAATCATACATTTCTGGGGGTTATCATCAGGTTAAATACAGTTTTTATTAATATCATATAGTGATTACTAAACTTTTATGCCATTTATATTAAAGAAAAGGAAACAAAATCGGATCCCACTCGTTGCACCAAGTTATTAATTTAATATATAAGATTTAATATATGTTTGCCCGGTATGCCCTACATCAATGTTTTTTTAAGGTTCAGTGTCGCTACTCGGTATGCATTTGCTCTGTATGCCTTGCATCAATGATTTTTAAAGGTCATGTGCCACTGCCCAGTATGCATTTAACCGGTACTGCGAACAGTGCTATTTCTCCTAATCTATTTTTAATTGATATTCTAATATCGAATAAATATAATGACATCAACGAATACATTTATATAAAATCGGATATAAATATTTCGGACATTCACCAATTCGACTAAGTGATAGTTGACATCCACTGGTGAAAGTCGACATTCTCTTGATTTCGGTTATTCACTGTAACATACATATATAGTTGTGGTTCCATAGCTGTTTTTCCAGTTTTTAAAAAAAAAACTTACTTTCCTATTTTTCGGAGGTTAATTTATGTGTTCCAATTAAAATTACTTATGCTTTCCTCATTCGTGACTAGTGAGTCTTGAGAATGGGCTGCAATTTTCAAGCGCTCGAATTAAATCGGCTTTCACCACAGCCTTCATATATATTGATGCTAATGAAGATTTATTTCTTCAAAAAATGTGCTAATTTATAACGAAATTAACGGTGGGAGAGAGAAAAATAAAAAAAATAGTTTTACATTCATCTATTCAATCATCATTTCACCTCAACCAGAGTAAGATAATGCTCCCAAATACAAAATTTGTCACTCATATCATTGCTTAACAACATAAAATATCTTATCGCGAGCATTTTTTTAAAAATTAAATGTTTTTTCTTTCCAGGGCATTCAGAAGATGAGCTTGCAGCACAGTGTGTCTTATTTTACATTGTTGGTCATGAAACTACGGCATCAACACTAGCTTAAGTGGTTTATGCCCTGGCTTTGAACCAACAATCTCAAGAGAAATTAATTGTTGAAGTAGATAAAGCATATGAAAAGCAAGTGAGTATAATATAGTATCATGGGTGAAAGTCCTTAAAGCCATATCACACGTGCAGAAATTCACCCAACACAACACACAACGCAAGATAAACTTTTCATCCAACATTCAGTCGGAAAAAGTTGTTCTAGGGTTTCCAAAGTTCATGAAAATGTTTATCGTAAACGCGCCGATACCTTCCTTCTATCCCGGCAATTTAGCTCCCATACAGTCGATCTATGATTCTTCATAGGTGAAAATCAGTATTCTTTACCTGGCGATTGTTGTCTGTGTATTATTTTACAATGGATCTCGCATATTTATCAATTCCAGCCTTAGTAATTTATGGATCGATAAATTATTTAAACTCTTAAAATTCATCGCCTGTTTATATTCCTTCAGATTGGCGAATTTGGCGTAGAAAATCTATCGCCGTTTTGAAAAATAAGCTATGCAATAACATTATTACTCAAAAGTATTTTAATAAGTTCTTTAGAATTGAATCATATTTTGTGCAAAAAAACATTAAACATAAAGTATTGACACTCACTTGAAATAACAAATATCTGACATCAACACCGAAGACTATCACAAGTTAGCCATCTTGTTTTCTCTTGAAAGAAATGTTGTGAACTGCTCTCACCTGATTGGTCAAAAGCGTTGTTGTGCGAAATGTTGGGCAAACTTTTTCGAAGAGGAGGAAAAAAGTTGCTTCAACTTCGTTTGGCATATCACACGATGATTCTACTTCCAAGTTGCGCTAAAAGTTTTGCATACTGTTGTGTTGAATGAAAGTTGTATGTTGTGTTGGGCGAATTTCTGCACGTGTGATATGGCTTTTATATAGCAAGACGGAAAAGAGAAAAACCTGGTATATATAACATTTCATTCCAGCATTTTTTTCGAAAAAAATGAAATATCTGTAACTATCAAGATTTCTTTCATAATTCTGGCATATATATAAAACTGCTTCTTTTCCAAGATGAAGTAGATATTGATGAAAAATTTAAAAAAGAATAAGTAAACTCCTCCCCAAAACTAGCTATAACTGAAATGGTTTTACTACCAGCCTTTCCTCTTTTCCGTCTCGCTTTCACTCCTGTATAGTATGAGTAAATATCGATAAACTATACGAAAATAAAATCTGCACCAAATGATTGCCTTTTGTACAATAAATTATAAAATTGCGAAAATCATCATTACCAACTTTTATTCTCTTAAAGAAGTTCAAAACTTCCGAAGAAGTGTAATTGTGTCGCCATGCATAAAAAATGAATTTATGTTGGGATAACGACTTGAAACTAACGTTGGAATAATGCTGCGTAATTTTGAAGTAATTTAAAAACAGGGTTCCCGCTGGCCTTTTAAATTTTTAAAAGTGCTAGAGGAAATAAATCAAATGTCAATAATTTAATTTCTGTGTAACCACCTATAAAATGTGTTTTCCAAAGAAAGTATGTGTGCATGAAAATTCAAGCTTCTAAATCACTTAATGACAAAGGGGTAGATTCATATAAAAATATCTTCTAGCATCAAAATTAATTTATTGCTTCTACTGAAATTATTCAGGGACAGCGGGATCCCTGGAAAAGATTCCTGTAAAAATTAAATATGAATTTTTAAATCCTTATTCTGTAGTGGTGGTAAATATTTTCTACATTTTATTCTTGCATGATTTAAAACATTTTTCATGGATTAAAGATTAATTTTTATAATATTGTTTATTTATTTATAAAATGTAACACTTTTTTTTTATGAAAATTGCATACATATTTACAAAATTCCCAAGATTTCAGTTGAACTAATTGGTTATGAATTTAGTTAATAATACACTTATTCACTAAAACATCAAAATTTTAATACTTTAATGAGTAAAAACTTCAATGATCTAAAATAGTGACCCATAATTCAATTTTTTTAGATAGTCATATACTATTTAAGAATTGTGCCGTTTCTCTTATTCACAAGACTTAAATATGAGTGCGCTGTTAATCTACATTTACCAATACGCAGCTCAGCAATTTTGCATCACGCACAGATCTTTTACGATTTGTTACACAAAGCCTTAAAAATTGGCCTTAAAACCATATTACATTAAGGTTTAATATACTCTTTAATATATTAATCCTTAATATATATTACCTTTATATATTTCACCTAAATATATTACTAACGGTATATATAAAACCGCAATAAGTATATACAGTCCCTGGCCAAATTGTTACACTCACTATAAGTAAATAATGTAAATTCATTATTATCAAACGATATTATACAATTATAAAATGCTCTTACGTGACTGAAACCGGTTTGCTCTTGCTTACGCTCGTGCATCAAATGGTTAATATTGCAATGCAATACGTTAAAGATAAATGCAAATAGGAGGTATATACAAAATCTCCTGAATTTTAATGGTAACCAAGCAGAACAGAGGTTAATTGAATATTCTAATTCTTCAAGCCGTTTTCGAATACTAACACTTAAATTAGTTTTGAACAATGCGCAGGCCAAATATTTTCTCATTTTAGCTGTTGCCTGTGACCATTCCCTCGAGAAAGCACTTGGATTTCAGTTTTAACAATTTTCAAGCCATGCCCGCAATATTATCAATATTGCGGTAAATTATACAAGGTCTGGCTATCAATTTCCAGGACTCATGGAATAACTCAGAAGAAAAAAAAGTTAAACACATAGCCATTTAATATTATTCGAAGTAATCCCCATCAGCCGTAATACACGTCTGTGCTCGGCTGTACAAATTTCGGAAAGAAGTTTTAAAGTCCTCTTTGGGAATGCTCTTTATTAGTGATGTTTAAGTTTTCGTGAAGGCTTCGACATCCTGAAATCTTGTTCCCTTCAGTGAATTTTTCTGCTTAAGAAACAGGAAAAAGTGTGTGCTAGGTCTGGCGGGTATGGTGGATGCTGCGACTCAATGGCACTATGCTGAGCTGAGAATCGCCTCACAGCAAACGCAATGTGTGGACGCGAACTTTTTCAATTGCTTCCGGTTTGCGTACGAACTGCAGCCGAACTGTGTGCGGATCATCTTCCACGCTTTCGCGTTCGAAAGCTTTTTAAACCATTCAAAAGTTCTAGAGCGAGATAATGCGTCCTTGCCGTAAACTTGTTCTAACAATTTGTAAGTTTCTGAAGCTGTCTTGCACAATTTGAAGCAAAATTTAATGTTAATTCTCTGCTCCATTTCACCTCGACAACAGGAATTTAAGAGCTCCGTTTTAATACGCCTTTCCACGAGAACCACTCACTTCAGAATGGTGCCGATTGCACTGCACATGAGCAAGAAAACACTCTTCAATATGCAATCATTAGCGCCATCTTCCGGCTTTTCTTTCTCCTACAGTTACGTCAGTCCTGGAAATTAATAGCCGGACCTTGTAGTATTAATAGATGCATGCCATTGCTCGTAAAAGGCGAGCTCCGTCACTAAAAATATGCGTCACCCTATCGCCGTTTATGTTCAAAATTTCTTCAGCCATTTTAGAAAAGATCAAAAATAAATCTACATACTTGCTCCGTAACGAAGTTTATTGAGTATTGAGTATAGTAAAGTGCGGCGAGCTCTCTGCTTATCGCTTATAGCTCTGCGTTTAGAAGTTTATATTTCTATAAATATTCAACATTATTTAAATTATTACTTAAGACAACCTAACATAATAAATGATAGCAGTAGCGTTGCCCTTAGATAGAGAAATGCGTGAGTTTAGTGAGTTTATGGTGCCACCTGAAATATATATATATATATATATATATATATATATATATATATATATATATATATATATATATATATATATATATATATATATTATACAACTTAAGATAGAAATACAATACTTATGAAAATCGAAGATTTCAAGTTGCGACAACGCCACGCTGCTAATGTCACAACTAAACGAATATTGGGAGAAAAATGTTTTAAGATGAAATTAAAAAAATATTACCCTTCATGAGCGAACTAAAAGGATCAACAAAGAATGAAAAAAAACATAAACATAAAATAACGTATGAATTATCCCCTTGTGAAAGCACTAGGAAGAAAATTGCAATCAAGCCACCTAAAACGAGGAAATCTTTAACAGAAATTAAAACGTGCCTGCACATCCACTTAAATTTAATTTGAAATGTTCGCTTTATTCAATCCCTGCTATTTCAAACATGCAAGGATAGATCTTTAATTTTGATAATATATCTTTGAATTAGTGATTGAGTTCATGATGAATAATGTTACATTTTATCTAATAATATTTAATTCTAAATCTGGTAACACTGCTATTTTTGAAAATAAATATAGAATGTGTATATTTTGTTAACTTCTGATTAAACCGAAAGTTTTGTCTCTCGCTTCGCTTTATTTAAAAAGAACTGGGCACCTGGGCCGCGCAGCGGCCCCTATCCCATACATCGTGACATATATACATTGTGTTTAAAAACATTTTGAAATTTTGCTACATTGTGGTAAAGTTTTGTCTCTCCGGAAATGTTGCTATAAGTTATCTGTGAATTGGGAAACATTTAGTGCTGTTGAGTTCTATTTTATAAATCTATTTTATAAATCTATTTTAAAGCAATCCATTTAGACTTAATTTCTTTTTTCTTTCTTTCCTTATTTAGGCCCGGTAGAGTAGCTATTGCAGACTACAAATTTGGAGACACTGGGATAGTGGTGACAAAGGGGATGAATCCCACTTTACGCAATGCATTATGATGCTGAACATTTTCCACATCCTGAAATATTTAATAACGAAAGGTAAAACATGGCTAAAAATATATTTGGTTGAGTACGCTATGCATAAAGAATGCTATGTCTTGCTACGAAAACCATAATAATCGGAATTGTGGTTACCGTTCGTGGAACAGTAAATTTCGACTGCGAATTTGAGTCTGGCAACGATGACGTCAGTCAGTGTTTTCTTATTGAAGAAGTAAGTTAATGTAGGTGTTCAAGTAGTGCTGATTACCTATGCTTTTTTCCAGTGCTCTTTTTCCTTGCTTTTCATTTCGCTCTTTTGGAGCTTTTTTAGGTGCTTCTGGCGAAAATCATTAATCTCGGAAAACATTTCGCAAATTTCTTGTATCTGTGACGAAATTGTGTAGCTGTTACACCTCGCTTAAATAAATTCCATGGAAATTGGACACTGTTTTATTAAAATTGTGTTTTGTCAAAAGGGAGTAGATTTCACACTCCTACGTTTCATTCCATGGAAAAAGTAACAAACTTACGTGAATGAAAAAGGGTATTTTAAAAATATCTTAATTTAATCACGCTATCGTTGTGGAATATTATCTTAACTTCGTCCACAAATCTAAAGCAAACATTTACAATGGAACGGGGATATTATGGAAGTTAAACTTCCTCCAACTAAATTGTATAATTGAAGTAAATATGTTCTCTAATTTCAAATAACCGAAAACATTTAGTTTCTAAAGGATCAATTATAATTCGACAACCAAAATTTTAAACTAAAGCATATAATTTTTTTTAAAAATTAAATCAACCGATTGTTTTAACATCATAAGATTCATTTTAACATTTTGTAATAACGAATCCTTCATTTTTATTTTGTGTTTGTGTTTTTCTTGTTCTATTTGAACACGGCTATTATGTTAATTTGAAGGTAGGTTTAAATAAATAAAAAAAAACAATTTTTAACAGAAATGGGAAAAGTGCTCGTAGCTTTGTAAGACCAAGCCAACACTACGACTTGTAGGAACGGCTAGAAAGATTTCAAAAAAAGCTTGCTCCAAATCTTACGGATGGAAGCTTACAGAATACAACGTAAATTTCCAAAGTCTGCCGAATGACTTCAAAACCTGTAGCAAAAGAGCAGAACGGTTTTTCCATTTGAAATTAGCATAACAAACTACTTTATAAAAGGTAAACGCCATAGCTGATATCTTAATCTTATTTATCAGTGTAAGATTCTTATAATGTCACTTGCATCCTTCATCCTTCTAGAACATAATTATCGTATTCCATTTTACTTGTTTCCATATTCATGGTTTCATCTCCACTAAAGCATCCTCAGTACACTTATTTACCATTCGGCAGAGGACCAAGAAACTGTTTGGGGATGAGATTCGCATTGATGGAGATCAAATTATGCAGGCAAACATATTGCATTATTACAGAATCAAAACACATTCAACAACAAAAGTACAAAATATTTGATTTTACTAATTGATTTTTATAGATTGTAAAAGTAGTATTAAATTCAGTGATTTTTTTTTTACAGGTACCATTGGAGTACTGGAAATTCACATCTTTTCTCAGTGCAAAGTAAAAAACAAACCTCTTGGTTTAGAAAAAAACAATAATTCTCCACAGCAAAAAAATTACTAAAAATGTATTTTGAAGTTACGAGACGCAATGTTTCTTTAAGTTATACAATGCAGTGTTTTGAAAGGTAACGCATTTCAAAAGTTCCGCTTTTTGAAGAAGTTTTTCATTTAATAATTAATTTGGGGATTTTTTTGGAACTTATTTTGCTATGACTCCTAGGAAATAGATCACAAAATTTCCAAAAACGTCGCAGCTTACTTTAGATCTTTCATTTGGAAAATTTCAGCAGTGCTAACAGCTAAAATTTTATATAGAGGAAAATTTTATGTTTGCATAGTATTTGACGGGATAGTGGCACACATAAGAAGCCAGGGTTTGGAAATTGTTTGTTTTAAAAACACCACTGCAAAGGTATATATCAAGGATTACTTTTATTGTAGAAATTCTTTATATGGAAATAAATATTTCATCTTTTTGGAAATGTATTTCATATTCTTTTGAATGGTATACTAACAAATACATCATAAATTAGAGCCGTGAAAAGAGCTGCTAACAACAGTACTTTCATTTGGAGATTTTTTTAGTGGTAGCGAAACAGCCAATTTGGAAGTCTTAGACAATTACAATATTTGAAGTAACAGTATTATAAAATTATGAAGTAGTCAGAAACATAAAAAAAATTGTCTTAAGAGTTTGCCGAGAGCGTTAAACATTTAGCATTTAAAAAAAAGGCTGCAAAGGCACATTTCAAAATTACCTTTTTTTCTAGAAATTCTTGATGGATGATTTGCAACATATGTAACCCAAAATAAAAGATATTAAGCATTCTAACTGGGGGTTAAGCCATGATATTCTACACACACAAATCAAAGTAATGCTTTATTTGTCTCAAAGACGCGTTCTCACAAAAAAGTGTACACGTACAATTTTAAAGAAACCTGAACAATTATAAAATTTCAGAGCATGTAGCATATGGATTACATGCCGACTATTCAAGTTCTATACGTTGATTTTCATCGCTAACTAAGAAGATATTCTCGTAGTTGACTCCTTACATCTACCAGCTGCAGTTTTTCACAGGTGGATTTAATATAATTATTTTTTCTAAAATTCAATTACTCGCTGAATATCTAAGGATTTAAAACTATAATAATTATTATTAATATATTATTGTGGTAGATAAGATTTTTCTTTTCTTTTTTTAATGTGAGCGTATTGAACGATGTACCTGACTTGTTGCACTAGTCTATTCATCTGAAATTAAGTTGCCAAGTTCAACGGGCGAATGCAGTCGATTAACTTATATACAGAACAGTAAAATGAGTGATATATACAAAAAAATGATTTGTATAATAATTGGTAAGATACAAGTGCGAGTACAAGAAATCTGATTAACAGAAAAATTAAGCTATTTGGATAGTCGAAAAAATAGATATATACAAATTTACAACGGCATGAGTAAAAACAAACCGACAAATTAGTATACAGAACAGAATGTTGTACCTTAACCCCTTGGGGACGGTTGATTCAGAAAAGCATTCGTACAAAATCAGAATCAAGTTGTAATTAAATAAAAAACGGTAACTTAAATGTAGTCGTTGTTAATTTGACAGACTTACTTTGCTTTTACTTTAATTATTGTTAGTTTAATCATATATATAATCAATATTAATTCAAAGTATAACTAAATAGTTTTATTTTGAACAAAGTAATGGTGAATTAAATAAATCAAATAATTATAACTCCGCCCACAAATAAACTGCTAAAGAATTACTTTAATTACCAGTTTTATCTTTTTTCCCTGATTGATACGGTTTCATGCTGGCACGTATTTGTGACAGTCGGCCCGAAAGGGTTAAAGATACAGAGCATATATATCGAAGAAAAGCATGTGCCATACCTGCCAACTCTTCCGGAAGATTTTATTTTCATATTTGAAGTGGTAGCAATACTCATGTTATTCCAATTAACTATTTGAATTATTATGATAATTATAAATGAGTTTGACCACCACTACATATAAATAATTACAATAAATATATATAAACATAATAATTCCTGCATTATCGAATTTCTACAGAATCAAAATATAAATATATTTTTGAGTCAAATTGTTTTTCGTTTATTGTTTTACAACCACTCTGAAAATCCATTTTCGGAAAGAGTGAAAGTTGGCAGGTATGATGTGCTTACATATTTACACTAATAAAGAAACTGTCCAACAAACCTAAATGGTACATCTGATTCATAGTTATTGATTTGAACAAATTCTTTCTCACTTATTATGCTCGTTAAATTGGGCGCATTCCTTCGTTTCCAGAATTTTCCGTTGAAACTAATACTTTTCAATTTTACTGAACTATAATAATTACATTGGGAAACAAATTTATTGCTGCATTTACATACAAGTACTTTATCTTACCTAATTCGGGGTTCCATTTCACTAGGAATTGTACTTTCCGCGTTTGTCGGTTTGTCATTCGGCATTCCATTGAATGCTTGGTAGTAGTACATAAAATATCATTTTGAACAAATATCATAATAATCATTTTGAACTTTGTCGGTCAATTTTAGGCATTCTATATAAAGCTATAAAAATCCAGATTTCATACACTGGTTAAAAAAAGCATTCCTGTAAAAATATCAGGACATGGAGGTTGAGGATATGCTTTCTTTGTACTAAAAACGCGTTCTCACAAATGAGAGTGTCCTCATGCAATTGTAAAGAAACCTAAACAAATATACGATTTCAGAGCAGCTAGCATTGGGATTATATGCCGATTCATGTTTCAAGCTTTGAATTTTGCCGCTGACTAAAAATAAACTCTCATTATGTACTCATTACATCTACCAGCTGAAAGTTTCACTGGCGGATGTAATATTTAATTTCAGAAGAGAGTCGAAATAAAAATATATACAGTTTTAAGAAGATAAAAAATATATTAATTAAAATTAATATTTTTCTGTGGTAGACAAACAAATTTCGTTATCAATATATTTGTAAGTACACATCAATCTACTTTAATAGCTAACCATTATCAATACATTTGTAAAAGAATAATAAGATTGGTGAAAACAAAACTTTTCCAGAGCATACTAAGCACTTATAGGTTAAACGATAAAATTTTATGTCTTTTGCAATTATTTTGCAAAAGGCAAAAATTTTACGCGTCGAATTAAATAAAGGCAGTGATAAATTAGATACAGCGCAAAAGCATCAAAAAATGTTTATTATCCTTAATATTAAAAACTATTGATAACTCCATAGCTTGAAATTCTATCTTGTGTAAGTGATGTCAACAATGCCGGTATTGCAAGCCATGGTGGCTCAGGGGATAGAGCGCTAACCTTTAAATGAAGTGACCAGAATCCGAGTAATGGCTAGTCGATCCGGCTCGCACAAACCACAGTGCTGACGCTATATATCCTCAGTGGTAGTGGCATACTGGAATGGAGTCCCTTTACCACTAGACTATCCGTGGGTTGTTTTCCTCTTCATGTAACGTAAATGCGTGTTAGTTTGATCCACAATTTCTCCCAATACTTCATTAATGCATATTTGTTTAAACTTATAAAGAAACTATCCAACAAGACTAAACGGTACATCAGATGCATACATATTGAAAGGTATAAATTCTCTTTCACTTATTATACTTGTAAAATGGGGTGCATTTCTTCGCTGCCAGAATTTTCCGTTGATCCAAATAATTTTCAATTTAACGGAACCATAATAATTACATTGGGAAACAAATTTATTGGTGCATTCATATACAAGTACTTACTCTTACCTAATTCTAGGTTCCATTTCACTAGGAATTGTATTTCCCGCGTTTGCCGGTTTGTCATTAGGCATTCCATTGAATGCTTGGTAGTAGGACATGAAATATCATTTAGAAGTAATATCATGATAATCATTTGGAACTTTGTCGGTCAATTTTAGGCATTCTATATAAATCCAGTTTTCATATATTGGTAAAAAAGTATTCTTGTAAAAATATCTAGACATGGAGGTTAAGGCATCACCTCCTACATCAAGAAGCATCCACACGGTCTTTTATAAGTAATCCGCGCAGACCGTTAAAAAAGTGACCCAGTTGTGCGCATGAACCCAAAACCTTTTATAAAAGTCCTAGTCCTAGTGTTTTGATTTTATTGGGCACCTGGGCCGCGAAGCGGCCCCTATCCCATTCATCTGGAATTTTATAACAGTTTTGGTTGAGCAATGAGGTGAGCAGGCAATGGAGTTGCTTTTATGAGTGTTTCAAGCTCTTTGCTTGAATAACTAAAAAGGAATCAAAAATAAATTGAGCAGCTTGCTCTAAACTGTGTTTGTTTGATTTTGGAGTTGTTCAGAATTGTATCAGCATGAGTAAACGTTATTTTCAGAAAAGTTGATGAAATTATTTGTTTTGATAGTTATGATATGAGGCGTCGGAGGTGAAATGTGCAGCTATTGGTCTGTAATTTTTATCTTTGATATAATTTTCAAATTTAAAGATTTCATTAAAATTTGCTGTTTTACATTCTATGGCTTTATCGAAAAAATCTGCATTTAGCTTGTATATATGCTGTGATAGAGTTGGTATTTTGAGATCTGCATGTATATTGGTATTCCGGATGAACCATCTTGCACAGGTTATTTTTCTAAGGATCTTGTTTCGGCATTGGTTTAATTTCTTCAGTAGATGTTGAGGTATCGTTGTCCAGGCAGGTGAGGCATAGGTAAGTATTGGGCGGATCATTGCTGTATATAGTAGCTTCTTTAGTTTAAGTGACATATCTTTTATAAAAGTAATTGAGAGAATTATATTTTATATATTTGAGAATTGAATCTGTAGTGGTTGAGAAGTGAAGAAGGCAAACCAGTAAATAAAATAAATTTTTAGTCATATATTTACTACCACTTTCTTATTTTAACTATACTCTGCATTAAATGACTCGTTCAGTAAGTGGATATATTTCACAGTGGTCTGATCGGACCACTAATGAAAAACCGTGTGGAGGCTTTCAGTTATAGGAGGCGTTGGTTGAGGGTCCACAATGTTTCTTTGTGATCAACTGTCATCGTGAAAAGCCGCCGATGAGAATTGAACAGCATATCTTCGCAATGTCAGCACACCACTGATCCCTCATGACTTCATATATATTTGCAACATATTTATTTCAAAATAAATGATTTAAGGCCTTCTAATGGGGGTTAATCCATCATATTCTACACACACAAATAAAAGTACTGCTTTATTTGTATTAAAAGCGCGTTTCCCACAAAAAATGTCCACCTACAATTTTAAAGAAACCTAAACATATATATGATCTCAGAGCAGGTAGCTTTTGGATTATATGCCGACGAGTCAAATTATATGCGTTGAATTTCACCTCTGATTAAGAATAAATTCTCATAATGTACTCGTTACATCCGCCAGCTGAAGTTTTCACTGGCGGATGCACTATTTAATTTCAGAGGATACAGAGTTTTAATATAATTGATATCACAAAATTAAAATTTATAAAAGATATAATTAATATTTTGGCGTGGTAGATAAAGATTCCCTTTTTTAATGTGAGAGTAGTGGTGGAGGTACCTTTGCAGTGGCACTAGCCCATCTCAACGCTTCAGTATTCGCGGCCCAGTTTTCAATCATAATTTTTATCGCACCCCCCACTTACAGTAAAATTTATACAACAATAATATTTATTGAGTATTTTGAATTCTGTCTTTAAATTATTTTTAACTAACTGCCAAAACAAAAGTAAAGTAAAAGCCAGCAGCAATTGAGATTGTAGAGACTATGTTAGATGATAATTTTTCAAAACAATTGCAGTCCATACCTCTTTCAAAAGATGCTGTTGCTCGTCGAATTGGTGATATAGCTTAAAATGTACAATGTCAGCTTTTCTCGATGTTGAGTGACAAATTATTTTCAATACAGCTCGATGAAGCAGCCGATAATTTTCAATACAGCTCGATGAAGCAGCCGATATTAATAAAGATGCTCATTTACTTGCCTATGTTCGATTTTGTGATAATATGTCAGTAGTAGATCTACTTTTCTGCAAATCGATAGAACTCAAAACGACAGCTCTAGCATTATTTGCTATTTTAAATGATGTTATGAATGCGGCAAACATAGAATGCAAATATTGCATCGGAATATGCAACCATAGAGATCGTTCGATATCCGGAAGGTTCGAAAGTAAGAAATTAAATAACTTGAATCTTAAACTCCTAGGATTAAATACCATATGTTGGATACGAGAGATAAAGTTAATGCCTTTTGTAGAAAATTGGAATTGCGGAGCAGAAATTTAAAAAATTTAAAGCAACAATGCCTAACAATGTTTGCAAATGTGGATGGTTGTACTAAAATTTACAAGGCTGAAGAAGAACATAAAAAATTTGTTTTTGTAACCATTGAAAATCATTTAGCCATGCTGGTAAAGAATTTTAAAAAGTATTTTCCTGCTGACGACAAACTGATAACAAGTTACGAGTGGGTTAGGAATCCATTTCATAAGACTCCCAAAGGATTCTCAATTGATCAGGAAAAAACTTTCATAGACTTCACGACAAGTGGAGAAACCAAAATACAATTTAGTAATAAATCACTATTTGAATTTTAGGCAGGAGGATGCTTTTTCTGCACTGAAAACAAGAGCATTTCGCATTCTATTACCATTTTCAATATCCTACCTTTTTGAAACTGGAATTTCTGCTGTGGCTTCTTTGAAGACAAAATATAGATCACGGCTAAAAATAGAAATAGAACTGAGAGTGGCTATTTCTAATATTAAGCCTCACCTCAAAAAACTTTGCTCTACAAGACAGGTACAAGGAAGTCACTAAAAATTATTATTATTATTTTTTTTAAAATTTATTATATTTTGATTAAGTAAGGTGGGTAAGCCAAAGATGGCCAGTGCTTCTAGCGTAGCCCTCCCCCAAAGTAAAATTAAATTTATTTTGAATCATAAGATGTTCCTGCTGTTTGGTAAATCTTGTATCTGAGGTGCACGAGGCTGAATTGGAAGATATTTCCTTGAATGGCCTCCATTGTATGACGTGATTTAATTTTTTGCAGTTGTTCTAATTTCCGGGTAAGAAGATATTGTAATTTATATGTGTTTAAATTCTTAGAACTTTGAGTTATGATATGTTTTCTGAAAGTTTATTTCTTTTTCTTTAACCACATTACTTTAATTCGAATTAATCTATCAGATTACTACGTTTAAGTCGTGCAAGTGGCGAGAGAGACCAAATGCATGTTCCCAAGGTGGCCCGACACCGGTGCCACTTTGGGGACACGTGGGCCACCTTCGGAAGCAAACGTGAAATCTATAAAAGAGATAATTATAAATCATTACGTAGCAGATTATTTCTCAAAAAGGAATGATTGACTTGAATGTCAATTGATTTATTTCATTTTAAGCAAATGTGGAACTTTAGTATTTCTTAAATTTTCATTATATTTTGACGTTCTCTGCATTTTAGTAGAGTTTGGCAATATGATGTGGTAGAGGGATCATGGGTTGGAGTCCCGATGCAGCAAATTTGATCAAAAAGTCGTCCACGAAGGCAAGTTTCTCCCAATACTTGATGAAGGAGTTCCCCTGTCTTCTGGATCGGGTTCAAAATTACAAGGTTTCGGAGTTGAACATTGATAATCACAAACTCAATAATTTTGCTTGCTGTTCAACAATGTTTATCACATGTAATAAAATTTCCTTATTGCATACAAAACCTGAATTTTAGGTGCCATTTTTTAGCAAAGTAGGAAATATGACTACCTCGGCATTGTTTATGATCACAAATGCACTGAAGAAATAACTAGTGTGATTGCATGGTTCTAGCTGATGTAAGTAATGAGAAAGGAACAGTGTCTAATTTCTTCATTGCTTTTTCCTTTTAATTACTTAAAAATTTTCACTGAGTTGACAGTTCAAGGAAAAACACATAATTTTCTTTACTCCATCAGTAAATTTTTCATATATTGGTAAAAAAGTATTTCTGTAAAAATATCAGGACATGCAGGTTGAGGGTTCACGATGTCTCCTTTGTGGTCAACTGTCATTGCGAAAAGCCGCCGCTGAGAATTGAACCGCATATCTTCGCAATATCAGCAAACCACTCATCCCTCACGGCTTCATATATATTTGCAATATACATATGTAACTCAGAATAAAATATTTAAAGCATTCAAGTGGTTTATCTATGATATTCTACCCGTACAAATCAAATTAATGCTTTATTTGTACTAAAAACCTGTTCTCACTAAAAAGTGTCCTTATACAATTGTAAAGAAATCTAAACAATTACATACCTGCCAACTTTTAATCCCTTCCATTATCATTTTTCCCAGTGGTATTAAAATGGAATTAAAACTTCAATTTTAAGCAAACAAATACGTTGTATTTGAGAAAACTTAAGTTGACAACAATGACAGTCACACATAATATTATATGTGCTTAATTTTTGTAAGAATTGTGGTGATCAATATCATTTGAAAATTAAGATTATAAAAGAAAAAACAGCATACCCTCCAACTGCTACGGAATTTCCGTAGTTTCAGAAATCTTCTTTTCAGACGGTAGCAAAATTAATGTCTTAATATTTAAAAAAAATTAATTTTAGCGTAACTTGTCCACTATTACTTATAAAAGTGCAGGCCATATGGCTAGATTCTTAAGTTCTGATAAAAGTTTTATGAGAGATCCATTTGCTTTAAAAATTTCTACTTTGGTTCGCTACCACTAAAAAGAATTATTTTCAAAATCCTCATAAGTTGGAGGGTATGAAACAGTATATAATTACTACCACTTTAAATATGAAAGTAAAATCTTCCGGAAGAGTTGGCAGGTATGCAATTATGAGAATTCAGAGCAGCTAGCAGAATTTTATCGCTGATTAAGAGATGCTTAATGCTAGAATGAATAACTATCATAATGTGCTTATTACATCTACCAGCTGAAGTTTTCATTGGCAAATGTATTATTTAGACCCAAAAAGTTTAGTCATCCAATTCGTAAGAGCACAAATGATTAAAAAATTTATTATTTATAATTAATATTTTGGTGTGGTAGATAAACAAATTTCCTTTTCTACAAACTAAAGTAAATTTCAACAAAAAATCATATAAATAAAAGAATGGTAAACGTTTCGTTATCAATATACTTGAAAGTATACATGAATCAACTTAATGAGTTAACCATTAACAACATATTTGTGAGAGAATAATAATATTAGTGGAAACAAAAAATTTTCCCTAGCATGCTAAGCACTTATAGGTGAAACAATAAAATTTTATGTGTTTTGCAATTTTTTTTACTGTGATAATTCAGAAACAGCGCTGAAACATCAAAAAATGGACATTATACTTATTATAAAAAACTATTAAAAACTCCAGAGTATGATTTTCTATCTCATGTAAATGTTATCGACAGCGTCGGTATTGCAAGCCATGGTGGATCAGGGGATAGCTCCCTAACTTTTCAATGAAGCGACTTAAACAATTTCACGATTTCAGAGCAGTTATCATTTTGATTATGATCAGACGAGTCAAGTTCTATGCTTTGAATTAATGACAATTTCTTCTTAGTCACAAATTCAATGTGCTAAGAAGCTGGTAGATATAATGAGCACATTAAATGGATCTATAGATTAAAATACTTAATAACTATTATTAATATTTTGTTGCGGTAGATAAGAAATTTCATTTCCCTTTTTTTAATGCTTTTATTCATCGAGGCACCTAACTTCAGGGGTGAAAGCGAGACGGAAACGAGGAAAGGCTGGTAGTAAAACCATTTCAGTTATTGCTAGTTTTTGGGAGGAGTTTACTTATTCCTTTTTTAAATTGTTCAACGATATCTGCTGTATCTTGGAAAAGAAGCAGTTTTATATATATGCTGAAATTATAAAGGAAATCTTGACAGTTTCAGATATTTTATTTTTTTCGAAAGAAATGCCAGAATGAAATGTCTTACGTACCAGTTTTTTCTCTTTTGCGTCTTGCTATATAACGGTTTTCTTCCATGCCTGACTTGCGGCACTAGCCAATTTATCTGAGATTAAATTACCAAATTCAACGGGCGAATGCGGTCGAATAACTTATATACAGTACAGTAAAAATGACCAGAATAATAATTGATAAGATACAAGTGCGATTGCAAGAAGTCTGATTAAAAGAAAAAATAAGCTATACAAATTTATAATGGGTTTCGCAGGTGCACAGAGAAGTAATTTCATCTAGAGGAGTGAAAATGTATATATACACTGCTGGCCACCCAAAATGCAACAAGAAAGACAAGAGATATCACAACAAAATTTATTTTGTAGTTAACATGTAGACCAAGTAATTTTTTTATTGCTTTTTCTTATTAATTACTTAAAAATTTTCACTTAGTTAACGGCTCAAGGGAAAAAAAATCTATTTCTTTACTCAATCAATAATTGTTTTCTTTTAACCTTATGCATTTATTTCCAAAAAAAATTTATTTGGTTTGCTTGATTCTTAATAATAATAGCAATTTCGAAAAAGCGTCAGTTTATAGGAATCCCGGAAATCAGTGTAAAGAATAACATGCATTTGTAGTCGAAACTTTTATGTTTACAAAGTATTTGACATTATAAGAAACCTTGTAAATTGTTTGTTTTAAAAGCAACACTGTAAAGGTTTGGAAGATTTAGAGTATTATAATATTTGAAGAGACAGTATTGTGACATTAAAAAGTATTCAGGCACATTACACATTTTGCCAGAAAAGTTTGCTAGGTGGGTGAAGTATTTTAATTAAAAAAAAAAAACCTGCAAATATACATTTTGAGGATGATCTCATATTTTGTATTCTTATGAAACGTATTTTGTATACTTTTGAGAATTATTTTGTATTCCTTTGAAACATATCCCAACTAATAGATTACAAATTATTGTGATGTCTAGAACTGCTAACAATATTTAACACTTTCAATTGGAGATTTTTTTTATTTTAATTTTTGCATGACTGTCATTTTGAAGGTTTAGATTTAGGTAGTTTTTGAGGTAGTAGATTTATAATATTAGGAAGTAGTCATACTTGTTAAAAGCTTTGCCTAAAAAGTACCGCAAAAGTATCGGGTATTCACTATTACAGACCGCAAAAGTATCAGGTATTCACTATTACATAGAGTAACAGGTATTTCAATATTACAGACCTGCTGATACCGCAAAAGTATCAGGTATCAGCAGGTCTGTAATAGTGAAATAACAGTTATTATAATCTCAGTTACAATAACAGTTATTATATTATCTTGATAAAACAGGACTGTGCTATTTAAAAATTAAATGGGCCGGGAATGTTTGTCATAATTTGTCATGTAGTGAGAGAATTGACATTTTTCTAAATCTTATTAAATAAATTGCTTAAAAATTAAAAATAAATTTTGTCTTACACTTGAAGCAATGCGACTATTTAAATTATATTAATCGTGCCGAATGAAATTATCTCAGCTTTAGAACAGAACAATAACATAAATATTTTAAAAGAAATGAAACTTTTTGCTTAAATTTGTTTTCTTCCAATTTGGCTGAATTTTTCCACTACATGAAAATTGTGAAAATCAATGCTATATTCTAAGTAATTGCAAATTTTCATGAGCCTAAGCAATGCAGCATTGGAGAAAGTTTTCAAATATATTAAAAAATTAGGCCACAAAAGCTTTTTTTCCCCTCAAAACTGTGACTTTTCTTAATATTGACGTTTTGTGCCATTTTCAAACTAAGCGAAGACAGCGTTGGCTTTAGATAGGCTAAACTTGATCTAACGGTCAGGGCTAACAGTTGCAAACTCACAGAAGTTATAAGAATAGCTTATAATAGCTTAAAAAATCATCATATCACATTGTGACGGTGCCTTCGAAGAACAGCCGTAAGTATTTCTTATGTTATTAAATGTCATCCTGTACTATCCTGTAAAGAGCAACGTGTTTCACGAAAGACTTGCTTTTATTTATTCTTTTTTAGTTGCGCGACAGTTCATTTTTTTTATCATATATATGTTATTAGTAATAGCAAAACTATTCTTATTAATATTTGAAAACAAATTGTAGATTCTATTAACAACCCTGATCATATTTTCGTCAAAATTATTAAAGAAAGTAATCAAGCATTTAATATTTTTAGGATAATTTTTATGTGAGTATAAACTCACATAACAAAACATATCTTATAAAAAACCTCGATAAATAATTTAAGCATTTGACTGTTGTAAAAAGAGCATTCGTATCTATGTTAAGGTCAATTATATGTTACGGAATATTCGGTTATTATTAAAAATAACAAATGAAGTTCGCTCAATGTCATTTAATCGTGTTTTTATTTGGAATATTTTCTTAACGTGATCTGCCACGCCAACTACTATCGTCAAGGAGCCCTATTTATTTTAAATTGTAAAAATTTAAATAAAAACAAGAAGAAAAAAAAAACATGTAGATGTTTGCGCAGGGGTGGCTATTGGCTATGAGTTATACCCTTCAAATTGATCCCTTCCTATTTGTTTTCTTCCTTTTTTTCTAAGTATTTTACTGGCCGCTGCCCGAATGTTTCCAGGCTTGATGCTTATTCTGCCACAGATCACGATTCAGAAATATCCCCAATTTATTTCTCACTTTGACCAAAAGAATCGGTCATAATTAATACTGACCTGCTAATATTAATAATAGCTGGATTTATAACTTTATCCGTAAAAATACACAATATTGCCAAGACTATTTGGATACCAATCTAAGGACCTTGATTTGGTGATGTTTTCATAGTTTGGTTTAGATGCCATAGTACTTGTAGTTGGAAACATCAACTCTGAGATGTATCTGGATATCCTGGACAATGTCACTTTGCCAAAGCAATATTTCGTTTAGGTTCTCTTCCAGCTCGATAACTGCTTCATTTACTTGCTCCTGCAAGACTTGCATCCATAGTTTGACGAAACGGGTATTCAGAATGTGGACTGGCATTTTTGGAGACCCTATCTAAATGCGATATACCTTTGAGACGAATTAGATTACTTAGAATGCAGATTACGTATATTGAACTATCCCAACATCCAAAACTCCTGCTGTGATGGACGAATGGAAGACAAAATCTAGGGTTACTTATCAAAAAAATGGCGGAGAGTCTCCTAAGAAGTATGAAGCAGGCTATCTTCGAAGTGAAAGGGGGCCCGACATCATACCCATTCGTTCATTATTATCATTACGCTAGCAAAAAAAAAAAAATTAAATCTCCAAAAACCCTTACTTTTTGTATTTTTTAACAATATCCATCAATTAAAGAATCATTTATTTTAGTGCAATATCAATTTCTCACGAGTGTCAAATGAACGCCAAATGGCGATTCTAGGTAAGTCCAAAAACCACCTTTCCCCCTGTTAAGTTAAGCAGTTTAGAAACCATGTTAGTTTATATATTTTTTATTGTTTGCACTTTTTTCTTCTTCATTTCAGTTACTTAATGATTTTTCCATTCTCATTAATTTTGAAGCTCTGGTACCTCAGTTCTTGCTGAATCTCTTTAGATTAGAGGAATTAAAATCCATAGATTTCTTCAAGAGAATAGTTTTAGATGTCATAAAAGGGAGGAAGGACAGGTACAAAAAAAGATTAAATATTCAATTTTAATTAACCATGTGAAGCAGAATTGTTATTAAACATAATTTTTACATAATTTAAACAACCTTCGCACCTTTTAGAATACTTTTTATTGACTTAGGTCAAAGTGAAAAATGTTAGATTTAGCTATTTAATAATTTATGGTTATGAATAACAGCATGGAACACCGGTGCTTTTTTCAGCGTTAAAGGAAAAATCATCCAAACACGGCTCACATCCAAACAATAATGATTCAAATTTGCACTTATTTGCTGTTATGTAGATGTATGAGAAAGAACTATTCATTATTGAAATTTCGTTAATTTACAAAATCAATTGTTAAGAAAATTTTGAATATGAATTTTAAAAAAAATGTAACTGCCGTTTTTAGATTTTGGATGTTTTTAGTATACATTAGACTGTTTTTTTTTTTATATTTAAAAAATGTCAAAATAGATTTTTGTTTGAAATTAAATAGTTTGAAACAAATATAAGAAAGAGACACCGGTGTTAAAATACCGGTGATCTAGACCAGGGGTTTTCAACTTACATGAGACCGGGGACTGCAATTAAAAACACAAATGAAATGACGGGCCGCAACTTTATCAAAATTTTATGTAGTGCTCTTTTATGTTTGAAGGAACATTAAGTATTACTGTCAGATTTTTACCAAAGTTGTGCAAAACAAAAGTATTGAATTACAAATTAAAATAAGAAGTATATTTTTAAAAATATTTAAATGCATATTAAAAAATTCGGGCTACAATAACTTTAATGTGCACCCCAAACAATTAATGTGCAACAATCATCTAATTGTTAAGATATAAAATTTTAAAAAGGTTGGTATTAAAACTTACATAGTAGCACACAAAATGTTCAATGACAAAATTGAGGTTTGTCTGCTGCAACCACCATAGAATAGATATTTACATTTAAAATTTGCAAATGTGTGTCTAAATATTTTCGTCCAAAATGAGTGGTTTCAGAAAGTTAAATCGGAGAATTTCTTCGAGAAAATTTCTGATACACACGTGCTAAATTATATTCACAAAATACACAAAAAATGAAATAAAAAAGAGCAACATACACGATTATATTTGTATTTGAATAAATATTTTCTTGGATGCAAAACCTAAGAAATAATTTTCTTGCACCGTTGGTATGATAAATTTCACAGAAACGAAGAAATTAGGTTTTTATTAACGAGAAAAGTATTTTAAACCAATATAGATTTTTTACGAAAATTGTCCGCAAAAATATGACAACTAATATATTTTAGTTCGCGGGCCACAGAAAAAGGCTTCGCGGACCGGATGGGCCCCCCGGTCCGCCAGTTGGAAACCACTGATCTAGACAAAAGTATCCGGACACATGGTTGTTATGGTGATAGGAGAATAATGGTGTGGAGATGATTCTGGTAGTTCAGCCTGTGTCCGTTAGTTCCTGTGGTTTGAAGCATGAATTCTAAGATGTATGTGAACATACTGGACAATGCTGCACTGCCACCTTTATGGCAATATTTTGGCCAATTCCTTTTCCAACAGGATAACTGCTCCATTCACGCATCGAGACTTGCACTGACCTGGTTTAACGAAATGGGTGTTCAAAAACTGCACTGGTCTTCTCAGAGTCGATTTAAATCCATTAGACATTACCTTTGGGACGAATTAGAGCACAGATTACGTAGACAGCCAAATCGATCCTCCTCACCGCAAGCACTCACTTCAACTGGGATGAAAGTCAATTCCTATCAAAAACTGGTCGAAAGTCTACCCAGACGTGTGCAGACAGTCATATTAATATGTGCCTCAATTCATACCACTTGGATGTCCAGATAATTTTGGCCTGAGAGTGCATAATATATTATGCGTTTTGATAGTCCTGCCTACTTTAATACTGTGTTACTGCCCAAGTATTTGAAAATTATTTTGTGTATTTTCCTTTTTACTCATTTCTTGCTGAGGAGGTCAGAATACCTCATTTTGTAGAGACCAGAAAATTGGCTTTTGGGGTAAATGTGGCAAGACCTTTGTACTTGAACAACGAGGGTATTTTCTACTTTTTGCTATTTTTAAATTTAAAGTATCACAATCGAATGATTTCTGATAATTTTAACTCTTTCATCGTGTAGAACGAGATAGCTCGTCTTCAAGGAATATTCATCGTGAGTTAGAGACGAGATAACTCGTTCTCTACCCAAAGTTTTTCAATTTTATAGCAACTTTTCCAGCTACTTATTTATCAACATTTACAGATTATTATCTTCATTTTTTTTATTTGTATGCCTGAAAACACGAAGTAATAATTGTTATTGACTGCAATTGATTATTATTTAAGTTAAACAAGTTTAAAAGAAAATTTCGCTTTGAGTAAATTTTAGGACTGAAGAAGAGACAGAGGAGCGCTTTTGCAATGATGAAAGTGTTAAATGATATCATTGGCGTCATTTGACAAATGAAATGCGTATGTCTTTATTTCGAAAATAAAAAGTTGCAATAAAAAAAAGTGGTGAAATAAGTATATCGTTGCAGTATAGTTCAGAAAGCGATAATACATTGACGACTACCTAAACTATGTAATAGGGTGACTGAGGCTGTGAAATCATCGTTTATCCAACCGCTGATTGTCGATAATTTTCTATTAAACTAGCGGAAAACTTCTTTAAGTTGTAATGAAAACTATCCTTTATTTATATTCCATTATTTACGTAATTTGTTATTATGTATTTATGTTATTATGTAATAATGTCGTTTAATTGTAAAGTTTGGTAACAATAAAATAATAAATATTAAAAGTATATTTGCTGATTATTTATAAAATAATAAATAATAAATCAGCAAATTAACTAAATAAGTAAATAAATAAGGATTGCTAAGCTAACTACCTCTACGCACTTTATAAAAAAGAAAATGCCTGAAAAGAGACTTAATCTTAGTATCAAAAAATTTATAACATAGAAATACGGATCTTTGTAATGACCAAAATAAAAACTGAAGTTTTAAATTTTCAAAAGTGATTGAGAGAAATTTATCATATACGAGATATTTAAGGATTGAATCTATAGTGGTTGACAAGTGCATACCTGCCAACTTTTAATCCCTTCCATTATAGTTTTTCCCAGTGGTATTAAAATGGAATTAAAATTTCAATTTTAAGCAATAAAATATGTCGTATTTAAAAAAGCTTAACCTGACTATCATGATAGTAACACATATTAATATATGTGCTCAATTTTCTTAAGAATAGTGGTGACTAAAATCATGTAAAAATTAAGTTTATAAAAGAGAAAAATAGTATAGATTTTCTACCACTTTAAATATAAAAATAAAATTTTACGCCAAATGCGTAAAAGTTGGCAGGTATGCAAGTGAATAAGACAAAGTAATCACATTCATAAATGAAACAAATTTTTAGACATATATTTGCTACCACTTTCTTATTTTTACAAGATTTTCTCTTTTGTATACTATTCTACCTTCATAGTAATCTGATCAGTCTACCTTCGAGAAAATGTGTGAAGGCTTTTCAAAAGCAAAAAAAAAATTGCTTCCACATAGAATGATATAAGTTAACAATTAAATTTTGTCAAGCTATTTGGTCAGATTCAGTAATCAAACATTAGTAACATTTTTCACTTTGGTTGAAAAAAATCTCCATTCTTACTTATAAACGCTTGTAACACAAAAATACTATTCCAAATTTAAGATAAAAATTACGAAAAATTAAATCAGAAGTATGTTAAATGTAACAGAATTGCTTTTACTTTCACTTTATTACCTGCATAAACTAATCAACATTAATTTTGAATACGCTTGCATTATTTTTTTCATTTTACAAGTGTTGGGTTTTTGACCCTTTAACTCAATGGTATTGTTATAGATTAAAGAGACACAGCATATATGGTGCAAAAGAGCGAGTCCATACATGTTCAAACTTGTGACGAAAGGATCTGACAGAACTAAGCGGTACGTCTGAGATCTATATTTAAGGATAAATGCCCAACGAATTTTTTCGTACTATGGCACCTTATGAATCCTCGTATAATAGGATACGTTCTTTTGAGTACAGAATTTTTCGCTAGATCTTGTTACTCGGATATCACTCTTTTTCTGATTATAGCTACTCTAGATTCAGGGCAACCAACTACAACACTTTATGCAAAATGTTTTACTGAATAACAGACTATTAAGGCTTTATTGTAGACAGTTAAAGCTTTCGGAGTATTAATAAATTTTGACAACATCTTTAAAGCCTCACCACCTAAGCCAGAACAGCAGCTGATCTTTCATATGAGCTTTTAAATCATTTACTAATAGTTGCGTGAAATATAATTTTATATCAAAATTATTCAACAAAGAATCAAACATTAAAAAAAAATTACTACCACTTAAAAATTTTTTCTGCACAAACGGTGAAAAATAAACAACCTTGAAAAGAAAATAAAGTCTATAAAATTAAGGATAACCTCATGAAATATATCACACAAGTTCTTCCTGACTTGATAACCCTAAATTTCGAAGGTTATGCATAATTCGCATGTTACTTTTATGTTATAGATACAATGATTTTTTGCAAAGTCTGATGGATGCCGTTAAAGAACAATAAACCAGAGGAGCGGGAAAGAATGTTGCTGTTTGAAGAAAAAGACGAAACAGATCAATATGGATGCGTTACAAACAGTAATGTGCCTAAACGGTTGAAATACAAATGTAGGATCGAAATTTTAAACATCTTTTTTTTTTAACCTTTCCAAACTTGCTCTAATTTTTCTATCTTTGGCTTAAAATTAAAAGATAATTTCGTAGTTTTTAATATAAGTATGAAATGCCATCTTGCTCCTTTTCCAAGCCTACATATTATTATAGTTTCAACTTATCTAACTTTGTGCTAATTTTACTATATTTTTTTTAAATGGTGTGGCTTCACGGCGAACTTCATTTTGGGCCCGTACTTCTTCGCGGAAGTTACAAGGAACGGGCTTGTTCGGTGTACCGTCACCAGTGACCGCTACGCTAGACTCTTGGAAGACAATGTTGTCCCGGCATTAAGCCAACGAGGGTGTTTGGCCACCACAGTCTTCATGCAAGATGGAGAAACTGCTCATACGACGCGACGTGCGAAGACATTCAAGCTCACTTCCCTGATGACCGCGTGATCTCGCGGACCTACCCGATTGCCTGACCAGCAAGGTCACCAGATCTAAACCATTGCGACTTCTGGCTGTGGGGTTTTCTCAAAGATCGCGTCTATCAAGGAAGTGTAACTAATGAAGCAGAGTTGAAAGCGTCTATCGTAGGCCACGTCTCACTAATTTATCCCGATATGTTGTGTGCGGTCGTTGAACACACGATCGTACGCTTTCAGCATATTGTTGACCGACAAGGTATGCACGTAGAGCATACGGGTGTGTAAATCAATAAACCTTCCTTTATTCTTTGAATTTTTATTGTTATCTTTCTTCTTACGTCATTACAGCGCCATCTATTGGCAAAAATTTCAACTTATCAATTTTAGGCATTCTATATAAAGCTATCAAAATCCAGATTTCATATATTAGTGAAAAAAGCATTCCTTCAAAAGTATCCGGACATGGAGGTTGAGGGTCCACAATGTCTCATTTGTAGTCAACTGTCATTGTGAAAAGCCACAGCTGAGAATTTAACCGCTTATCTTCGCAATCTCAGCAAACCACTGATCCCTCACGGCTTCATATACTATATATTTGCACTATATATGTAACTCAACATAAAAGATTTAAGGCATTCAAACTGTGGTTTATCTATGATAATCTACACGCTCAAATCAAATTAATGCTTTATTTGTTCTAAAAACGCGTTCTCACTAAAGAGTGTCCTCATACATGTGTAAAGAAACCTAAACAATTATACGATTTCAGAGCAGGTAGCATTTTGGATTATATGCCGTGTCAAGTTCTATGCATGCCTTAAAGATTGAAGCTGATTACAATAAACTCTCATAATGTACTCATTTCATCTACCAGCTGAAGCTTTCACTGGCGGATGTATCATTTAAATTTATGAATAGTATATATTTCACATTATAATACTTAGAAGATTAAAATATATATTAATTATAATTAATATTTTGGCGCGGTAGATAAACAAATTTCGTTTTCTAATATAGTAAATTTCAGCAAGAAACCTATAAATAAAAGAATAACCATTTCGTTTCAATATAATTGTAAGTATATACCAATCGACTATATCAGCTAACCATTATCAATACATTTGTGAGAGAATAATAATATTACTGAAAACAAAATTTTTCCAGAGCATACTAAGCACTTAAAGGTAAAACGAAATTTTTTCTGAAATATAAGCAAGGTAAGTTATAATACTTAATTTCATTTTGGGTTTAATAATTATGATTTACAATGATTTACAAAATTTCAACTATTTAAAAAATATATAGGAGTTGAAAATCATGCAATTAAAATTGTAAGACATATTGAGTCTAAAGAACTTTATTAGAAAATATTTAATGTGGTAAAATAATTTACTGTTTACATTGCAACTTTGAAAAATTTGAATTGTTAAAGAACTCTTCTTCTATGAGAATCTTTTCATCAAAAATTGTGAAAATTCTGAAGAATGAAAATTTTGAATTAAGACATAGGACATTTTAATAAAAATTCTGTTTTCCAGATTCTTTCTGCATTAATGTTAAAAAAAAAGAAAAAGAAAGAACAGCTGAAAGAAATGGGAACCGTTGCTAGAAAATACCCCTTTTGCACACCCCTACTTAAAGGGAATCATTAAGTGCTTTTGTATACCGATAAACTTGCGTTCGGTATTATTCCTTCATTCGAGTTTCAACTATTGATACAGTTGAGTGTTACATAAATGGTATTGTCTTGTTACAGCGCACATTATGGGTATCATATGTAATGAACATGTAAAGAAAAATGAGGATAGTTATTCCTAAACGCTTTAAGTTACAGAGTAGTTCCGATAGTCACGGTAGTAGTACTTCCTGAATAAACAATACTTCCGATTTTTTCTGGCAAGGCAAAGAAAATTTGTAGAAGTATGTTACATGTAACAGAATCGCTTTTACTTATACTTTATTATCCGCATAACAAATTAACATTAGTTTTGAACAGGCTTGCATTATTTTCCTTTTTACTTAAGTAGGGGAAGATAAAATGAGACAAAGAATTATAAGCCACCGAGCTATCTAATAAATCTATGATAGATATTAGTTCTACTAGATATTCCTGTTCTCAAACGCATGCACCTTCAGTACAGTAACGCAAAACAGTAATTTACAGTAATGCAAAAGGCTGTTTCACAAATAAAAGTGTTGGGTTATTTTCCCTTTGAATCAGTGGTATTGAGCATGGTATTGAGCAAAGTATTGATCAGTGGTATTGAGCAAAAGAGCATGTTCAAACTTGTGACGAAAATATCCGTCAGAAACAAGCTATACATGAGAGCTCTACATTTAAGGATAAATGCCCGACGATTCTTTTTCTAAAAGCGCCTTTTGCATCCTCGTATAATGGGCCGCGTTAATGTAAAATGGGGCACATTCCGGAAGACCTTGTAGCTCGGATACCACTTTTTGTTCTCATCCTGATTACAGATACTCTAAAAATGTTTCTCATTCAGGGGAAATAACTACAACCTTTTTTAGCAAAACATTTTATAAACTGACAGACCATTTAAAATTAAATCTTTCCGGATATTAGTTAACTTGATAACAGTTATAACGCCTTTACATCAGACACTGAAAGAAAGGTGATCTTTATATTAGCTTTTGAATCATTTACTTATAGTGGTGGGGAGTATAACTTTATATCGAAATTACTCAACAAAGAATCAGACATAAAAGAATAAAATTTACTACCACTAAAAAAAACATTTCTACTCAAAGAATACAAAATAAACAACATTGACACGAAAATAAAGCCTTAAACAATAAAGACTTTATTATTACTTCTCATTAAAATAGTTATCACAACTTTTTAACTTCTTCCAGAATTTGATTATCCTAAATTTTGAAAGTTATGCCTAATTCGCCTGCTGCTTTTACGTTAGAGATACGATGATTTTTTGCAAAGTCTGATGGATGCCGTTGAAGAACAAAAACCAGAGAAAAGGAAAAGAATCTTGCTGTTGGAAGAAAAAGACGAAAAAGATCAACATAGATTCGTAACAAACAGTGAGGTGCTTGAACAGTTGAAATACTACTGTAGGTTCTAAATTTCAAATATATTTTCTTAACTTATGAAAATTTGTGCTAATTTTACCACGTTTAGTTTTGAAATTTGAAGATAATTTCGTTGTTTTTTTTTTTAAAGTATGAAATGCCACCTTGATTTGTTTTCAAATTTATATGTTATAATAGTTTTTAACTTATCTAAATTTGTGCTAATTTTACCATGTTTTGTTTTTAAATATAATCCCGTTGTTTTTTTTTTATAAAAGTATGAAATGCCACATTACTTTTGAATTATAGTTCAAACTTATATATTATTATAGTTTTTAACTTATGAAAATATGTGCTAATATTACCATGTTTTGCTTTTTAAATTTAAAGATAATTTCTTTTTTCTTTTTTTTTGTATTAAAGTATGAAATACCACCATGCTTTTTATTTCAAACTTATAGTTTTTAACTTATCTAAATTTATACTTATTTTAAAGTGCTTTTTTTAAATATCAATTTAAAGATAATTTTGCTGTTTTGTATAAAAGTATGAAATGCCACTTTGCTCTTGAGTTATTGTTCAAAAGCAAATTGTCATTTCATGCTCTCATATTCAAACTGATTTCAACTATTCATACTCTTGTGGAAGAAACGAGAATTATATTGCAATTATAAGGTCGACAATAAGGTTATATTCACGAAAGCACGAGCCTCATTTTACAGAATGTATGTACAGTATTTAACTCAATGGTAATGTTGTAGCTTAAAGAGCATATATAGCGGAAAAAAGCATGTGCATACATGTTTAAACTTATGAAGAAACTATCCAACAAAACTAAACTGTTCATCTCATACATTCGCATTGAAAGGTATAAATTCACCTTCATTTATTATCCTTACAAAATTGGGAGCTTTCCTTCGCGGCCAGAATATTTTCCGTTGAAACTAATTATTTTCAATTTAGCACAACCATAATAATTACATTGGGAAACATATTTATTGTTGCATTCATATACAAGTACTTGATCTTACCTAATTCGGGGTTCCATTTCGATAGGAATTTTACTTCCAGCGTCTGCTGGATTGTCATTAGGTTTGTCATTATTGTTCCAAGTGATATTACATAAAATATCACCTGGAACTAAAATCATAATAATGATTTGGAACTTTGTCGGTCAATTATAGGCATTCTATACAAAGCTATAAAAAGCCAGATATCATATATTGGTAAAAAAAAGCATTCCTGCAAGATCGTATCAGGACGTGGAGATTGACGGGCCACAATGTCTCCTTAGTGGTCAACTGGCATTGTGAAAAGCCTCCGCTGAGAATGGAACCGCATATCTTCGAAATGTCATCAAACCACTAAGCCCTCACGGCTTCATATATATTTGCAATGTATATGTTACTCAAAATAAATGATTTAATTCATTCAAACTGTGGTTTATCTATGATATTCTACATGCACAAATCAAATAAAGGCTTTATTTGTATTAAAAACGCGTTCTCACTAAAAAGTGTCCACATATAACTGTAAAGAAATCTAAACGATAATACGATTTCAGAGCAGGATTATATGCTAATTAAGAATAAACTCTCATATTGTACTCATTACATCTTCCAGCTGAAGTTTTCACTGGCGGATGTAGTATTTAAATCTTATATTTAATATAGCTCCTCTGCAATATTCAGAAGATTAAAATATATATTAATTATAATTATTATTTTGGGGCGGTAGATAAACAAATTTCGTTTTCAATTTCTATAATATAATGTAAATTTCGACAAAAAGCATGTAAATATAAGAATGGTAACCATTTTGTTATCAATATATTTGTAAGTATATATCAATTAACTATATCATTTAACCATTAACAATACATTTGTGAGAAAATAATAATATAAGTGTGAACAAAAACGTTTCAGAGCATACTAAGCACTTGACACGAAAAAATTTTATAAGGATAAAATTTTATGTGTTTTGCAATTTTTTTAGTGATAAATCAGAGACAGCATCAAAAAATTAACATAATATTATTAACATATATCCTTAATATTAAAAACTATTGATAACTCCATAGCATGATTTTCTCTCTTGTGTAAGTGTTATCGACAATGTCGGTATTGCAAGCCATGGTGGCTCAGAGGATAGCGCTCTAACTTTTCAATGAAGTGACAAGAGTCCCAGTAATGGCTAGTTGATACGAATTTCGCTCCTGGATCGCACCAACCACAGTGATGACGTTAAATATCCTCAGTGATAGACGAATCATGGTTTAAAGTCCCTTTGTCACTAGGCTAACCGTGGGTTGTTTTCCTCTCCATGTAACGCAAATGCGAGTTAGTTTGATCAAAAGTTCTCCACGAAAGCAAATTTCTCCCAATACCTGATCCAGGATTTCCCTTGTCTTCTGGACTGGGTTCAAAATTACAAGGCTACGGAGTTAAACATTGATTGCCGTAAACTCAATAATTGGATCTGCTACTCAACAACGTTTATATAAAGTAACAACATTTCGGTATTGCATACAAAATCTGAATCTCTTTTGGATTGTTCGAAATATAGCAATGTAGACATTGTTTATAATTGCAAATGTCCTGCCGAAATAACTAGTAAGATTGCATTATTTTCCCTGATGTAAATCATGAGAAAGGAACAGCGTCTAGTTTTTTTCCTCTCTTTCCATATTTTACTATTTAAACATTTTCACTGAGTTGACAGCTCCAGGAGAAAAAAAATTCTTTACTCAATCAATAAATGTGCAAAAAAAATTTTTTTATTTGGTTATCAATAATGATTAGCCGTTTAGAAAAAGTGTCAGCTTATAGGAATCCCGAAAATTAGCGTAAGGAATACCGAGCAATGAATCTCTTGGGGCTATTATCGGTTAAATATAGTTATTATTACTATCATATAGTGATTATTAAATTTTATGCCATTTATATTAAAGAAAAGAAATCAGAATTGGATCCCACTCGTTGCTTCAAGATATAAATTTCAGCTAGTACTAATGAATTGTGATCATCCTTTTATGATAATACAATCCTGATTTAATTCATGATATATATATATATATATATATATATATATATATATATATATATATATATATATATATATATATATATATATATATATATATATATATATATATATATATATATATATATATATATATATAATGAATTCGTGTGTTAAGTAACCCGAAACTAATCACTGTCACAGAAGGGGAATTGCAACCTGCGGGGGTCAACTAGCTTTCAAAAGATATCAGAAGAAACTCACTCTTCATCTTATATTATGCTTTTTCTCTTTCTAAGATTAAAAAATATTTTTTTTTCTCTTTCTAAGATTAAAAAATATTTTTTTTAACTCTAAAACGACTTTATTTATTTTCAAAATAGTTTTATCATTTTATTTAACATGCACTTTTTCTAATTATATCTTGAATTGTTTATTATTTTGATTTGATTATTTAGAGAACTAGTAATGACCAGAGTATTTAAATTTATAAAATTTTACTATGTAGTCATATGAAAGTAATTCATATAAAGTAACTACATTAAAAATAAATTTATATTTTCTCTATAGATCAAATAAAGTTTGTTAATTTTTTTGAAATTGATTTGCTAATTTTTAAAACTTTTTATGTTAAAGTAAAACCTTGAGTTCAAGATTTTATTTTTTTATTACGTATTTAATTTTCTTCCTTCAATTACAATTCAAATACAAATATTTTCACAATCTTTTTTTAATTTTAATTAATTTTTTTTTAAAGATTGTTACACCGTTTTGAAACTAATTAAATTCTACCACTTTAAAAAACTATGTTAACATTTAATCCATTGTTTAAGCAAATATGGTTGCTTACTATGTAAATTTGATTTAGACTTAAATATTTGAATTTCGCAATTTGAATGAACTAAATTAACCTTCACTAAAAACTCATTTCATTTTAATTATTACTTTTGCTAACTACAATTATTATTGTATAAATAACTTCGAACTAGAATTATGATTCGATCTTAAAAAATAAACACCGGGGTTATTTGTTATTTGTGACAAACAAATTGAAACATCAAAATTGAAAATTATTCGATTTAATTATCACAAAATTTTAAATCATATTAAGACAGATCTAAATTCCGATTATATCACTTAACTTATTCAAATAATTTAGCTCGGATACATTTAAAACTTCACCCACAAACATTCATCATTTTTACTTACATTATTTCTACTCAGCTATAGTTACTTTAAAAACTTATCACCAAAGATATTATTTAACAATAATGCAAAAGAAATTCCTTATTGATCTAAAGCAGTTATTTAGTATAAATTTATTAAACTGAATATTTTGAAAGCGCAGTTTTATATGAAGTTTATTTTAAAGGAATAAAGGAAAACATAACTTATTAAAAAGCGAAAATATTTTATTTATCAGCTTTTGCTTGTTAAAAGGTATTTATATTTTATCAAATAATTTTTATCAAGTAATATCTTGTGATTACTTTATATAATAAAGGAACTTCATTTTTAATTTTAAGCCTTTAACTTAAAATTATTATAACCCTAATAACAAAGAATGATGGTAAAAGTGGGTAATGAACGCATTTTATTTGTAAATGTCGTAAATAAAAGGACAAATAAATAACTTACAAAAGTATAACTTATTTCTAAGAAATTCCTTAAAAACTATCTTTGATAAGCTTTATAATTTTCTAAACGTAGAAGTAAAGAAAGTATAAGAAAATTGATGTAACTCTTTCATTTCAGTTTTGAGGATTCATAAAAAATACCATCATTTCTGTCGTAAAAATAAATTATAACATTTTCGACTAATAAGCTGAAGTGACAGTTTAAATTTATTTTTCTAATAGATCATTTCGATGGATCATTAAAAACAACAAAATAAAACAATTCTATGTTATTTTACATTTTAGTACATAGATTTGTAAGACTGCTCACTGTAATTAATATAAAGATTTAACAAAATAATCGAAATTAATTTATAAAAAAATACGATAACGAAATTTTTGAAAGAAAAGGCATTTATTGGTTTTCATTAAAACTTACAACATAACAACAGATTGAGACAAGTTTACTTAACAAAATTTTATTAAATACAAAAATACAGAAAATTATGGTTATCTGGGAGATATATTCATATACATGGCATGCTGGCTAACCCTGGGAGGTTTTCGTGTTTTTCCTCTTTATGTAATGCTAATGACGGTTAGTTTTCTTATATTTTAATTAACTATAATTACACTAATTAAAGTTTGCAGTATAGAAATTTCTACTAAAACTCTTCTCCATGAATGGCAAAAGAGGGTCAGGGAAGAGAAATTAAAATAACACATTGATTACATACTTTGTTCTAGCAAAAAATTATGAATAAAAATTACATTACAAACTTTTAATATGAATTCGAAAAATTTCTCATTATTAAATACATAAGATATTGCATAATTACTACTCTTAATATATATTTTTAGAATATTGCGAAAAAAAGTTTTAAAAAGTGTATTAATTAGGAATTACAGATTAGGGAATCAACTAAGGAATCAGGTCTGAAAACATCAAAACCAGTTTGACTATCTGAAGTAACAAAGAGTATCTTAACTCTAAGTATTACAGCTTATTTTTATTTTTTAATTTATAGTGATGAAATTTCGTGGTGTTTATAATAATCACATTCTCTTTATTTCATCTGGCAATCAAACTGGTTTCAATATTTTCAGCGTTGCGTTCCTAAGCATCGATTCATTATATTTTGATACCGTTTGTATTTTTCTCTCGTGAATATTAATTATGACCACTAATGTTCTTTTACTTCCCTTTTTTTTTAAAGAATTTTACAATACATGCGTGTATTTTCATATTTTTCTTCATTTGCTGATTAAAATGAAAATTTCATAATACTTTAGTGTTCTTGTGTATTTACATTAAAGCCCTAAAAACAGGGTTAAGTGCTTGTTCATGTTTGGATGATGCGTGGTCTTGTGTACTAGCTATTTTTTTTTTCCTTACCGTGAAAAAACATACTATCCCAGCTATTGGAGCAATTAAAACTATTTACGGAATGAAAAAATTGGAACCTTTTAAATTTTTTTAATGTAAATGTTTTTTTAAACCTAGAAATCAGTGTACGATATATTTTTTTAAAAAAAAGGGAAAACGGCGGTTTTGTGATGCTATATATATAATTGGAAGATCTTTACGTCATTTATTCGATTTTAATTGAACTCACTTTATTCAGCAGCTAATTTTTTTAATTCTGAAACATCTTTAAAAAACAAGAAACAAAGTTTAAAAAAAGGGGAATAATGTATTTAAAAAATAAATTCCATTCTCAAAATGAATAAAAACAAGAAAATTATTACTACTAAATAAATAAAATGTATATAGAATGAACGAATTATCAGCAAATATAATTTTCATAATAAATTACAAGCTTATAAGTAAAAAGAAAGCTATCGGTTTTTAAAGCGTTCCCCACATCAGTTCTTCAGAAGGACAGAGAGAGAAAAAGATTTTCAAAAGGGAGCAAGACCTCCCACCGAGAAGATTAGTGAACTTGGGGGTGGAAGTTGCCTTCCTCCCTTACTCAAAGGTAGAAAGTGACTTGTGTTTCAAAGGCAATATTACAAAAAGTAATAAAGATAAAAAAAATTAACCTACATTTTCGTGGATAGGAAAGATTGAAAAAATTATTAGTATTTTTTTTTAATTGATCCCTCCGATTCTTGAACAAGAAAAATCGATTCAAAGTACGACAAGCCCGCCATAGACTTTACATGTTAAAAGCAGAATTGAGGAGTCTGCTTGGTGCAACACTTTTCTCCCGGCAACCACGATTCATGACCCCGATTTTCTGCTCTTTTGAGCGCGCCCCGTGTTCTTTGTTCGCCAAGATATATATATATATATATATATATATATATATATATATATATATATATATATATATATATATATATATATATATATATATATATATATATATATATATATATATAAATATATATATATATATATAACACTGGTGGTTGTTGACTTCCACACGTGAATGTTGACAATCACATAGTTGTGTTGAAAAATGTTCGAAATATAAACTAGATCTAGTAAACTTACATTGCCCAGTATACATTTGCCCGGTATGCCCTAGATCAATGTCTTTTTAATATTCAGTGCCACTCCCCGGTATGCATTTGCTCTGTGTGCCTTACAGCAATGTTTTTTTAAGGTCATGTGCCACTGCCAAGTATGCATTTAACCGGCACTCCAAATACTCATGTTTTCCCAGTTCGATGGTTCTTGACCATATATGGCAACGTTACTTTTAAAAAGTAACGAGTAAAAGTACAAGTATTTTTGAAAAAAGTAACGAGTAAAAAGTTCTTATTTTAAAAAGTAGCGAGTAAAAAGTAAAAGTACAAGTACGAAACAAAAAAAGTAATGATTTAAAAGTATATTTCTAGGAAATCGAAAATTCAAAGTAACCTAAAATTTTATTGAATAATATTCTTATGTTCTTTAATGTTTTTGCAAAATTGTTGTTATTTATTTAATTATTTTTAATTTTGAAAGTTATGGACATTGATTTATTTTTAAATTCGAAAGAATATTATAATATAATCGTATAATATAATTTTATAATATAATCGTATAATATAATATTAAAATCAAATATAATTTTAATATCAAACTTTTTATGGATTTGCAGGAAAAAGAAATTTTGTCTGTTGATTTTAATTTTTAGTTTATTATTTTTATTTATTTAAATTACCATTGATTTAAAATTGTTTTACTCTATAGAAACGCGTTGTAAAAGCACAAATATAAACAAAGCAAACACGGGGTTTCAGATAGCTTTGTGATCTTTGAGCTAGTAAAAAATAATTGAATGTGCAGTATAAGTTGAAACAGAACAGTCTACAGTTTTAATTGTAACAATGGCTAATGCTGAAGTCTTAAAGCAAAGTTTCATAAATAATAAGGAATCTCAATCTATGCACATTAGTCCAGGTGTCCACGAATAAAAAGGAAAAAAACGTTTTTTTCTTTTCTCCTTTATGGTTATTTTTTGGAGGAGTAGCAAAAACCAAAATAAATCAAAGTATCATTGTGTCAATAAGACATCAAAGATACAGTTCATTTGTTATTTAAACAAAACTATTTTCAGAGAGAAAAAAAAGCATGTCCACTTCAAAAAAAAAATTTCCATCCCATGCGGTGATAAAAGTATTCATATGGACATTTGTTCATTCCAACCCCCAAAACTTAATGGCAGCATTGAAGATTATTTCTTAGAATTTCATCAAACATTTCGGCTTGAAACTTCAAAATTTAACAAAGAAGGACGCTTTAGTGTATGTAGAAGCATACCACCGTAACTATCATTCACATTCAGATTGTCACAAAGATAAGGATTCAGGTGTTAAAATAGTCTGTTCACGGATGTCAGAATAATTAAAGCCTTCACACATTTGAAGGTTGGATGAATTATTTTTCTAAAAATCGTATACATTCATTATACTTGGTTTACAGAATTTCAAAGCGCACTTTTTACCATTCTGAAACTTTTTCTGGAGATGAGAACCACTGGTATTCAAAACCTTTGCTATTCATGTCATCCTTTATCACAGGCAATTTTCAGGAGATGAATAATGACTCTTCTGGACACACAATTCTGGAGAACACTCCACTTACAATGATAGTTGCAGTCAAAAAAAGATCAAAAGAGCCGTCTTTTCCCTTTCAGGAATGACAATTTTAAAACGTCAAGGTATTTGAATGCAAAGTTTGCTGCGAATACATATATATTGCACATTAATTTTATAAATTAAAAAAGCATAAGCATTTTTTTTAATTAAATTTTTTTTTTCTTTCTTTTTTTTTAGAAAGTTTACCGAATTTTAGAAAATAGTAACGATTTCATTCGACATTTCCGTTACAAATACTTGTACTTTTTCCCTAAAAAAGTAACGAAAGTACAAGTAAAAGTACTAAATTTAAAAAGTTACGAAGTACAAGTAAAATTACGTACTGTTTACTTGTACAGGCGGTACAAGTAACGAAAGTAAAAGTACTGCCATACATGATCTTGACTTCCTCTTGTGAATGTTGACTATCACATAGTCACTTTGGTAAATGTACAAAATATATACTAATTCCAGTTTAGTGCCACTGCCTTTTAAACATTTGCCTGGTATACCCTACACTGATTTTTTTTTAAAGGTTCAGTGCCACTGATTGGTATACATTTGCCCGGTAAGCCCTATGTCAAGTGGCACTGCCCAGTATGCATTTAACCGGTACTGCGAACAGTGATGTTTCTCCTAATTTATTTTCAGTAGATATTCAAATATCGAATAAATAGAATAACATCAACGAATTAATTTATATCAAATCGGATATAAATATTTCGGACATTCACCAATTCGACTATGTGATAGTTGACATTCACCGGTGAAAGTCGACATTCTCTTGATTTCGGTTACTCACTGTAACACACATATATAGTTGTGGTTCCTTAGCTGCTTTTTCATTTTTTTAATTTTTTTATTTTTATTTTCCTATTTTTAGGTGGTTAATTTATGTGTTCTAGGGTAAATCAACGAGTGAAGGAACACACCCCAGTGAAGGAACATTTCATAGATATTTTTTTAAAAATAAGATTTTAAATGTTTTTATTTAGATTGATTGGTAACAGTAGCTTACTACCTAACTATAGGAAGTCATCTAACAATGCATTGAGTTACTTGGTCAAAGAGTCTTCTCTGGAAAATTTTTTGAATTTGTTAGTATCTGTTCAACGCCTTGTTTCTTTGACAAAATTATAAGGTTAGTGCTTGTGGTTATCCGTTTAAAGTACAATTAATTGCATATAATAATACTTTTTTTCACATTGTGAAAAAGAGAATTCGAAATATGGTTATTGAAGTTACGCTTTATTTATTTTAAGCATCATAACATAAGCAAATACTGAGATTAGGGATGTTTATTAACTGGATTGCCAAACGATGAAAATCCGATGTATGAACAAGTGTTCCTTTACTGGGATTTTTTAAAGTTAATGAAAATAAAAGAAAAAAAAATTCTTGTACCTTTAGTCATATTATGCATCAAAATTATGTTGAAAATACAAAAAACAGCCTCTTACCCGTGAAGGAGCAGGTGCGTTCCTTCACTCGTCTTCCTAGATTTCCCAGTGAATAAACCGTAGGTGTGAGATATGATTTTACATGGATAGTTATAGTTCTGCGATATAGCGGACACCTTAAATTATATAATAGAATTGAAACACCTTAGCTTGAATAAAAAATTTCTTTGTCGTCTTTTGAGCCAATAACTAGCTAAATTATTATCCTATTGCAGTCTTTAACGTCATGACGGAATCTGATAGGAAAAATCCATTTAAAGACAATCATCCAGGTGAAAAATGTTTTTTTTAAGACGACATCCACCGATAACTCAGTGCAATGCGAAGATAATTTCAAAAGGCAAAACTTGACTTAGAGAAAATAATATTCGAAAGACTGGTTTAAAGAACTTCTTGAGGAATCTTTAGGAGGGAATAAGCCCTGACATTCTTTTAGAAAGTGATTGCATTTACAATACGAACGAAACGAGAGTGGAATACTGCCCTTAAACATGAAAAATCCTTGGCCCCTAAAAATTTTAAGTATTTATATTCGTTAGTACCAAGGGAAAAAAAGAAAGAAGTACCTCCATTGGTAGTTTTTCCTTACTGAAGAATTCTTAGAGGTATTACAGAATCAGTTCCAGCTATATATTTCATTGGAAAAAGCGGTTCATGAAGTGAAACGATGACCGCAGCAACATTTTACAAATATATTGAAAATGTTTCTACCCGTGGCTAATTGAAAATGCTATCAAGTTCCATATTTTGCTTCTTCCGGATAGGTATAAATCTCGTATCCATTTGAAACTGAGCAAGTTTTGTTCATCAAAGCAAATTCTCTGGTTTAGCGTTCTACCTAATTCATGGAAATCTCCTGTTAGATCTTGAAAACAGAAGAATTATAAAATAATGTGTCGAGAGAATTATACATTCATTTTTATATAAGATTTTGAAGCATCAACTGATGAAGTTAAAATGCTTTTATGAAATGTGGTATTTTTCCATTCGATTTAGAAAACGTTGACTTTAAAAAATGCATGCAACACAAACACAAAGAGTTAATGAGCAAGACAGCTTATCAACCAAACACATACTTCGAGAGTAACGATGCACTTTTTCTTCAGAATCTTAAGAAGGAAATCTCACACAAGTCATGTTGCAAATTTTTAAAGGAACATTGGCAGAAAAGTTTAATCTCCCAAATATCCAATAGCCTGTGCTTTTCTCAATATTGAAGAATTTATTTCAAAAAGAACATTTAGTTAATAAAATTTTGGCACTGAAGCTGATACAACTAGCATTGATAATGAAAGTATCTTGAAAACTGATTTTGAGATAAGTCCTCTTGAGGCATTGTTAGTTGCAAAAGCAATTGGTTCAGTAAACAATTGGTTCCATAAGTAAATGGTAAGTACTGCAGAAGACCCACTATACATAAGTCAGTGAGAGATGGATTTTACTCAAACTTCGAAACTCCTTCCTCTTATTTATTATCCAGTCAGGAATTCTAAAAATTGTACTGGAAAACCAAAAGAAATTTCGAAGATACATTTTCATTGGCCAAAAATTTGGAAAAAAGAGGAATGTCAAATCAAAAGAAAAAGAAATAAACTACTTTATTGCATTAATTTCAGAACAATAACGAAATTTTAAAGAGACGGAAAGAACTGGAAAAAAAAAGTTTAAGCAGAAAGTATGCTGAAAAGAAAAAAAAACTTATAAAGATAAAAGGGAAAAAAATGCTTAAGAAAAAAGTGATCAAGTAAACAAGAAAGTGATCTAATTATAATAATAACATCCTCAGATTATATGTTGTAATTCCAAGAAAAATCTTGTTTTTAGACATTTGTGTGGCCTATGGATTCCTAACGAGCATCAAACAATCTCAAAATTAAGTATTCATTCACTGGAAAATTTAGTGTTTATTCACTGGTAAGAACTGTTCCCTCACTTGGTTATCTTACTACTTATTATTTGAACCATCAAAAGGTTAAAACAGTATTATGTAAGTTATATAAATTGTTTTACATAATTTGAGTTTAATAACAAATATGTTGACACCGTAATTTAGCTAAAATTACAAATTTTGAAATTTTTATTATTTTCTTAAAGGCAAGCTAAGCTAGTTATACCTACTTCAAATAGCTTATGTTTTCCTCATTCGCGACTGGTGAGTTTTGAGAATGGGGTGCAATTTTCAAGCGCCCGAAATATTTCGACTACCTCCTTCGTATATATTGATGCAAATGACGCTTTATTTATTCAAGAAATGTGCTAATTTATAATGAAATTAAAGGTGGGTGAGAAAGATATTGTTTATTCATATCTCGACCAGCCCTATTCAAGGGCATACGAGAGTAGAACATGCATTCTACATACAAAACATACATAAAACACAAAATATACATTAACAACTAGTATAAATGACATATAAATAATAAAGTACAATATGAAAATATTTCCAACATAAAATACAAAGGCATAGTAAAACGCCTTAATCAAAATGCACAGAACCTAATTTTAACGTAACTTTAAACTAAAGCACAGAAGTTAAAATGCATCTTAACTCTAAAATTAAGTACAAGAGAATGAATATCATTAATTGCAGCAAAATATTAGAATCACAAAGAAGTTTAAAATACAAAAAGTTCAAAAAGTCATGGATAACCACAGAGTCTGACTAAAACAAATATTGTAAGATGAGTTGATAGAATTAGTTGACAAGGAGTGACAGCTAGGTTACACTGTTAATTGAATCTGCAGGATTTAACCCGTCCTCAAGTGTAGTTTTGATGATTTCTTTGATAATTCTTCTGCAGGGAAAGTTTGAGAATAGCTGGTGCTCTGTTTTGTCCTGGAATTCCGTGCCTCGCTGTGCATGAAATTTTGGGCAGTGGCAAATCAAGTGTATTGTATCTTGTTAAGAGTCACAATAAGAACAAATTGAGGATTTTCTAAAAAATCTTGATTGCTGGGTGCCTTGCTTTATTAAAGGTATAGCATTACATATATAAGCTTACTAATTATTTAGAAATAGTGGTGGATAAAAATCTACTAATTTGAATTTTTTAAGCAAAAATTACGATTGATAAACTACCACTTTAAAATATATATTTGCGGTCCAGAACAAGTTGGTATCTCTGCTTTCATACAATAAATTATAAAATAACGAAGATAGTCATTGCCAACGTTTACTCTCATTAACCCTTTCGTGCCGACTGTCTCAAGTACGTGACAGCATAAAACTATATCAATCAGGGTAAAAATATAAAACTGATAATCAAAGTATTTCTTTAGCAGTTTATTTGTGGGAGGGGTTTAATTGTTTGATTTATTTAATTCACCAATACTTTGTTCAAAATAAAACTATTTAGTTATACTTTGAATTATTATTGATTATATATATGATTAAACTAACAATAATTAAAGTACAAGCAAAATACGTCTGTCAAATTAGCAACGACTATATTTAAGTTACCATTTTTTATTGAATTACAACTTGATTCTGATTTTGTACGATACTTTATTGAATCACCCGTCCCCAAGGGGTTAAAGAAGTCTTAAACTTCCGAAGTGAAAATGGGTCACTATCATAAAAAAAAATTCATGATGGGGTAACGACTTTAAACAAACGTTAAAATAATGCTGCATTATTTTATAGCAATTTAAAAACAGGGTTCCCTTGGGCCAATTAAATTTTAAAAAGGTGGTAACGAAAAATAATCAAATGTCAATAATTTAATTTCTGCGTAAGCACCACTAAAATTGTTTTCCAAAGATAGTATACATGCATGAAAATTTCACATTCCTTCCATTATACATTTTCCTAGTGGAATTAAAATTTCAATTATAAGCAAAAAACATACGTTGTACTTAAAGAGGCTGTAACTGACAACCATGATGCTGGATATTGGGGTTGTCTCGGCGTTTGGCGCGAAGCGCCACTAACCGATTCATCGAATCTGTTTTGTCGTTCTCTAGGAGGTCCTAAATATCATTGAAGTTGTAGTATGTTGTAACAACAAATCAAGTCCTTATAGAAGTAAATCTTGAGTTTAGAAGTGAAAATCATCATTGGATGGGGAGATCCCCTTGAGTAGAGTTGTGAAATATGACAACCATGATAGCAATGAATATTATTATCTATGCTTAATTTTTTTTTAGAATAGTGGCGATCAAAATCCCATTAAAATTTCATTTGTTAAAAGAAAAAATAATATATATTTACGACCACTTTAAATATAAAAATAACGTTTTATGCCAAATGCGTAAAAAATGGCAGGTACGATTTCAGCTTCGATTCTAAACCACTTAATGATAGAGTGGTATATTAAATTAATAAAGTGAGTGGTAGGGTGGTATATCGTCTAGCAATAAAACTAATTTATAACCACTACTTAAATTTTTCAATACCCGCGGGCACCCTGAAAAAGTTTTCTGCAAGAATTCGATATGAACTTTTAAGTCCTTATTCTGCAGTAGTGGGAAAATTTTTTTTACTTTATTCTAGCGTAATTTAAAACATTTTTCATTGAATAAAAACTTATTTTTGAAATATTGCTTAGTTATTTATAAAATTTAACACCTTTTTTATGTTTTTATGAAATTTGCGTACGGATTTACAAAATTCCAAACATTTCTGTTGAACATGAGTGGTTTTGATTTTAGTTAATAAACTCTATTTTTTGTTGATAATTCCAATTCACAAAAACATCAACATTTCAATACTTTAATGAGTAAAAACTTCAATGAGCTAAAATAGTGACCCATAATTCTATTTCTAGGATAGTTATATATTATTTAACGCACTTGGCAAACTCTTTGGCCAGGGACTGTACCTAAGGTGGTTTAATATATACTGTTGGTAATATATTTAGGCGAAGTATGTTAAGCTAATATATATTAAGGTTTAATATATTACAGAGTGTATTAAACCTTACTGTAATAAGGTTTAAAGGCCAATTTTTAAGGCTTTGTGTAACAAATCGTAAAAGATCTGCGCGTGAAGCAAAATTGCTGAGCTGCGTCAGGTGAAGTCGTTGTTACACTGTAATGCAGGGCTTCCAACTTTTTACACTATGCAATAATTTATTCTAGCTACGTTTTAATTTCAATATATTATTTTTTAATAATTTGAATTTATATTTCACACCACAAGATATAAATGATTTAAAAGTTCATATACAAGTCCACATAGGCATACCCTCCAACTGCTACGGAATTTCCGTAGTTTCAGAAATCTTCTTTTCAGACGGTAGCAAAATTAATGTCTTAATATTTAAAAAAAATTAATTTTAGCGTAACTTGTCCACTATTACTTATAAAAGTGCAGGCCATATGGCTAGATTCTTAAGTTCTGATAAAAGTTTTATGAGAGATCCATTTGCTTTAAAAATTTCTACTTTGGTTCGCTACCACTAGAAAGAATTATTTTCAAAATCCTCATAAGTTGGAGGGTATGCACATAGGTCTAATTTTTCCTTGTCGAAGATTATAAAATGTTGGTAAAATCACCCATCACTTTGAAAATTTTGGATTTTAAGTGTCTACCACTGTATAAAATATTTTGCATACAGTTTAGTAGCTGACAGGTCTGGTATAACATCACGTACCTGCCAACGATTCATCCTTTCTAGAAGGATTTACCCAAGAAACAGTAAAATGGTAATTAAATTATATTTTAGGCAGATTACATACTTTGCATTTTGGAAAAATTTATGCGGAGTACAATGAGCAGTAGTGATGTGCGAAAAACGAACGAATCGATATTTCAATCAACTCTTTTTTGTGAATCGATTCATCAAGTTCGTTTTTGAAAAAGAATCGATTCTTTTTTTTTTTTTTTTTTTTTTTAACAATATTTTGTACTCTACACTTTATAAGCTTATTCAGAGTTAGTACTTATACTTACTAAACATCCGCATATGCATTTGATACAGCATTTCGTTTATACAATTGGAGTTTGATAAAATCCTATCTCAGTCGAATAGACACAGGTCCATTCTCACTCGAGTATCATGCGAATGACAATCTGATTGGTTGAAACTATTTACATGCGAACAACTAGCCAATAAGGTACTCGTATGTGTGAGAGTTTTCGCAAGCGGAAAAATTGCATCCGATGAGAATGACCCCGATGTCAACGTTAGCGCACAACCGGTTTCCGGAGGAACTTGAAGGATGAAGGGAATTCAAAATGCTATTAATGCAACAGGTACTGTATGCATCACTCTCTCTTTTTTTCTTTTCATCTACGAAATTAATAAATTCTATTGATAAACAACAATTTAAAAATGGCAACAACAACTGAAAAGCTGTCTTCTCCAGTTTCGGTTCTTCCTTTCAAATAAAAAAGATATTAATGCTGTAAAGCTCAGATATTACTTTTCAGTCCTTTAATATTAAAGAGCGAATTTTTTCATTCATACGTTTAATTTTCGATTTATAAATTTCAGTAAATATGAAGTAAAGCAGAGTTTTATGTTATCGTTTATTCTAAGCCAAGGAGCGAGAGCCATAGAAAATGAAACCGTTGCGCTGATTGGGTAATGAACTTACGTATGAATGCCAATCTCTGATTGGTTGAAAATGAGTTGAATGAGACAAAAAGAGTCGAGAATCGAATGAACGATCCTCTGATTGGTTAAAAATGAGCCGAATGCGAGAAAAAGAATCAAGAGTCGAATAAACGACTCAATGAACTGTTTGCCTATCTCTTAGCATTAAAAGAATCATAAAGCCAAATGAATCGATTCTTTTGAACTGTTTCCTATCCCTTAACATTGAAATCGGCTCAAAGAGTTGAATTGAACTTCTAAACGATTCATTTGAGTCGTTTCGTATCTCTTAACATTGATATCGGCTCAAAGAGTTGATTTGGATTTCCAATCAGTTCTTTTGAGTCGTTTTCCTATACTTTAACATTGCATTCGATTCACTGAACTGTTTAAATGATTCATTTGAGCGGTTTTATATCTTTTAACATTAAAAGAACTGTTTTGAGAAACGAATCGATTCTTTTCGCTATTATCTTTTTTTCTAAAATTAAAAGATGCCTTCAGAGGGATGGGGGTTATGAAAAGGGGCAAGTAACTAAAAATTTTCAGAAAAAAAGACAGGTTTTTTTTATTTTTTTTTATTTATTTATTTATTTATTTTTTTTAAGAAAAGATAAAAAAAAATATTTATTTTTTAAATGATTGAAAAACTGTTTATTGCGAAAAATGTGAGTATTTAGAGTAAATATTCTTTTACTGCAGGGGGGAGGGATATTTTCAATTATTTTATTTATTTTATTTTTTTCCCCCTTTTCTATTTTTTTTTTTGTTAGGAATACTTTTAGACAAACTTATTGAATATCAATGCATATCCTCTCATTTTTTCAAGTTTTAATTTTTTAAGTTTTAAAACGCAATTGAACTATTTTTTTATTTTGTTTCACGTTATACAATTTGAATTTTTTTCATTATTATAAGTGAATTTAACGTTTTATTTTTTTACGAATATCTTTATTATTCATTATTGGTCTTTATATTAACAATTTTTTTTAAAAAAAATTATTATTTTTTAATAAAATTGATGAATCAAACAAATATTAAAAAAAAAATAAAAATATTAAAATTCTAAAAAAATTATTAGCATTGCCTAGATTAGCAGTTCCTAAATGGTGTTTCGCGGAACCCTTGGGTTCCGTTTAAAATTACAGGGGCTCCACTAGTTAGTACTTTTTACAGCCACATTCAACTGGACCACCCAAGTGGAACATTCTGCTTTTGAACCCTAGAGCCCAAGATCTAGATTAATGGTTCCCAATTGGTGTTCCGGGTAGCCCTATGGTTCCGTGGAAAAGTTACAGCGGTTACACGAGATAGTACTTTTATAGCCACCCAAGTAGAACATTCAACTTCTGACCCCTAGAGTGTAGGATCTAAAAGAGTGGTTCCCAAATGGTGTTCCATGGAACCCTAGAGTTCCGCCAAGAATTGCAAGGGTTTCTCTAATTGGTACTTTTTTTAGCCACATTCGGCTGACCGCTTAGCTGGAATATTCTGCTTCTGCACCCTAGAGACTAAGATCTAAATTAATAGTCCCCAATTGGTGTTCCGGAAAGCTCAATGGTTCCGTGGAAAAGTTACAACGGTTACACGAGATAGTAGTTTTATAGCCACCCAAGTAGAACATTCAACTTCTGACCCCTAGAGTATAGGATCTAAAAGAGTGGTTCCCAAATGGTGTTCCATGGAACCCTAGAGTTCCGGCAAGAATTGCAAGGGTTTCGCTAATTGGTACTTTTTTCAGCAACATTCGGCTGATCACTTAACTGGAATATTCTGCTTCTGCACTCTAGAGCCCAAGATCTAAATTGATGGTCCCCAATTGGTGTTCCGGAATGCTCAATGGTTCCGTGGAAAAGTTACAGCGGTTACACGAGATAGTACTTTTATAGCCACCCAAGTAGAACATTCAACTTCTGACCCCTAGAGTATAGGATCTAAAAGAGTGGTTCCCAAATGATGTTCCATGGAACCCTAGAGTTCCGCCAAGAATTGCAAGGGTTTCTCTAATTGGTACTTTTTTAAGCCACATTCGGCTGACCGCTTAACTGGAATATTCTGCTTCTGCACCCTAGAGACTAAGATCTAAATTAATAGTCCACAATTGGTGTTCCGGAAAGCTCAATGGTTCCGTGGAAAAGTTACAACGGTTACACGAGATAGTACTTTTATAGCCACCCAAGTAGAACATCCAACTTCTGACCCCTAGAGTATAGGATCTAAAAGAGTGGTTCCCAAATGGTGTTCCATGGAACCCTAGAGTTCTGCCAAGAATTGCAAGGGTTTCTCTAATTGGTACTTTTTTTAGCCACATTCGGCTGACCGCTTAACTGGAATATTCTGCTTCTGCACCCTAGAGCGTAAGATCTAAATTAATAGTCCCCAATTGGTGTTCCGAAAAGCCCTATGGTTCCGTGGAAAGGTTACAGCGGCAACACGAGATAGTACTTTTATCAGGTGTTCCGCCGAAAGAACGTTAATTATTTAGAGTTCCATGGCAGAAAAATATTGAGAGCCCCTGACTTAGATCAACTAATTCAAATACTAAAATAGTCTAAACTAATTTGTACGACCACCTTTTATAAAGACTCTTCCATTATAACGACCATTAAAAAAAGAATCAAAGAATCGATTCATATAACCGTTCATTTTAGTGAATTGATTCTAAAGAATCGATTCATTTAAATGAATCGATTGGCACATCACTAATGAGCAGTTTTACATATTAATATACACATTGTTAATTTTTTTACAAAAAAATATTGGTGGTCAAAAAGATCATAAATTAAGATTTTACTGCCACTTTAAAAATAGAAATAACATTTTACGCCAAATGTGTAAAAGTTGGCAGTTATGATATTAATTAACCTCTTTCAGACGGGCGAGTCTTTGATGCATTCTCAGGGTGTGGATAATCAGGGTAAAAATAAGATAAAACTGGTAGCCAAACTGGTTACTACTTAGTTCGAATTAAAAATTCATTCAAAACTCAAATATTGTATGTGTTAAATTTAAAGTGAAATCAAAAATAAATCTGTCAAATTAGCCATGCCCAAATTTAAGCTACCATTTTCTATTTTTTACTATCATGATTCTGAGATTCCGAACGAATACATTTATGACTTGCCCGTCCCGAAAAGGTTAATGATACTACTTACATTAAAGCAGGAGGATACATTCTCAAAGTTTCTGACACAACGGCGTCCATAATCTTCATTTCTCGAATAGCATCATTTCCCAATTTTCCCTAAAATGTAGATTAAACAGCGCATTCATGTTTAAGTCTTGTGAATAAGAGAAACGGCACAGTTCTTAAATAATTTATAACTATCTATGAAATTGAATTATGGGTCACTATTTCAGCTCATTGAAGTTTTTACTCATAAAAGTGTTTAAATTTTGATGTTTTTGCGTGGTTTCTGAATTATCAATGTAAAAATATTGTAAAACATAAAATTTTATTGCTTTAGCTATAAGTGCTTAGTATGTTCTGGAAAAGTTTTGTTTTCATTAATATTATTATTCTCTCACAAATGTATTGATAATGGTTAGCTGTTAAAGTTTATTGATATATACTTAGATAGATATTATTGATATATACTTAGACCATATTGATAACAAAATGGTTACAATTCTTTTATTTATGTGTGTTTTTGTAGAAATTTACTTCAGATTATAGAAAACGAAAACGAAATTTGTTTGTCTATCGCAACAAAATATAAATTATAATTGATATATATTTTCATCTTTCAAGTTGTGATGCTATAATGTTAACTATTTTTGATTTATATAATACATCCACCAGCGATAACTGCAGCTGGTAGATGTAATGAGTACATCATTAGAGTTTATTCTTAATCAGCTGCAATATTTAAGGTGTAGTGATTGGCTCACCACTAGAGGGTGAGTTAATCACTAACCCAATTATAGAATTAAGAGAAGAGGACCCGGCGCGTAGGGTGGTCTTTCCTCGATAAGAGAATAATTCTGTATTTTAGCAGCTGAGTACCCTTATAATATGATCATAATTGTTTTGTTTATTTGTTTTGAAGATTAATAAATTGTTTTGTTGCTGTTACATTGGTGGATATATTTCAAAAGCTATGATGCACATGACATAAGGCATAGAACCTGACTCGGTTTATAATCTAAATGCTAGTTGATCCGAATTCGTATTCATTGTTTAGGTTTCTTTACTTAGGTTAATTGTTTAGGTATGACGACACTTTTTAGTGAGATCGCGTTTTTAGTACAAATTAAGTACTAATTTGATTTATGTGTGTAGAATATCATAGATAAGTCACAGTTTGAATGCCTTAAATCTTTTGAGTACCATATATAATGCACATATATATGAAGCCGTGAGGGATCAGTGGTTTGCGGACATTTCGAAGAAATGAGATTCAATTCTCACCGGCGGCTTTTCACAATGACAGTTGACCACAAAGGAGACATTGCGGACCCTCAATCATCAGGTCTTGATATTTTCGCAGGAATGCTTTTTTTTACCAGTGTATGAAATCTAGATTTTTATAGCTTTATATAGAATGCCTAAAATTGACCTACAAGGTTCCAAATTATTATTATGATATTAGTTCCAAATGATATTTTATGTACTACTACCAAGCATTCAATGGAATGCCTAATGACAAACAGGCAATCGCGGGAAGTACAATTCCTAATGAAATGGAACCCCGAATTAGGTAAGATACTTGTATATAAATGCAACAATAAATTTGTTTCCCAATGTAATTATTATGGTCCTGTTAAATTGAAAAATATCTGGTTCAACGGAAAATTCTGGCCGTGAAGGAATGCCCCCAATTTTACAAGGATGCAAAATGTGCCGATATAAACAACTCAAAGAAAATTCATACCCTTCAATATGTATGTATCAGATGTTCTGCTTAGCTTTGTTGGATAGTTTCTTTATATGCATATGCTTTTTTCCTCTATATATGCTCTGTCTCTTTAAGCTACAACATTACCATTGAGTTAATTTTTTTCCAAAATTCTGTAAAATGACGCTCTTGTTTTCGTGAATATATCCTTATTGTTGACCTAATAATTGCCTCAAAATACTGTATAAGTTGCAGAAGAAACATTAATTCTCGTTTCTTCCACAAGAGTATGAATAGTTGAATGAAAAGAGTTTGAATATGAGAGTATGAAATGACACTTTGGTTTTAAACTCTAATTCAAAATCAAGTTGCCATTTCATACTTTTATACAAAACAGCGAAATTATCTTTAAATTTAAATTTTAAAAAAAAACATGGGAAAATAAGTACAAATTTAGATAAGTTTAAAACTATAATAATATATAAGTTTGAACTATAATTCAAAAGCAATGTGGCATTCAATACTTTTATAAAAAAAACACCAATGAAATTATATTTAAATTTAAAAACAAAACATGGTAAAATAAGCACAAATTTAGATAAGTTAAAAACTATTATAATAAATAAGTTTGAAAAAAAATACAAGGTGGCATTTCGTACTTTCTGAAAAAAGAACGAAATTATCTTTAAATTTTAAAACAAAGCATTTTAAATTTAGCACAAATTTACATAAGTTAAAAAAATTTCATTGAAACTTTAGAACCTACAGTTGTATTTCAACTGTTTAGGCACCTCACTGTTTGTTGCTCATCCATATTGATCTGTTTTGTCTTTTTCTTCGAACATTCTTTTCCTCTTCTCTGATTTTTGTTGTTCAACGGCATCCATCAGAATTTGCAAAAAATTCATCGTACCTCTAACATAAAAGCAACAAACGAATTGAGCTTAACTTTCGAAATTTAGGATGATCGAATTCTGGAAGAACTTAAAAGGTTGTGATAACTGTTTCTTGAGATTGTCTTTAATTTCAAAGGCTTTATTTTCATGTCAAGGTTGTTTATTTTGAACTGTTGTTTATTTTGTTGTTACTTTGAACTTTGAAGTTTTGTTTTCAGTAATATTATTTTCTCACAAATGTATTGATAATGGTTAGATGATAGAGTCGATTGATGCATACTTAGAATTATATTGAAAACGAAATGGTTATCATTCCTTTATTTATATGTTTTTTGTTGAAATTTACTTTATTAGAAAACGAAATTTGTTTATCTACCGCATCAAAATATTAATTATAATTAATATATATTTTAATCTTCTAAATATTAATAATAATATTATTATATTATTAATATAATTAATTCCTAAGTTTAGATGATACATCCGCCAGTGAAAGCTTCAGCTGGTAGATGAAATGAGTACATTATGAGAGTTTATTCTTAATCAGCTTCTATCTTCAAGGCATAGAACTTGACTCGGCATATAATACGAATGCTACCTGCTCTGAAATCGTATAATTGTTTATGTTTCTTTACATGCGTATGAGGACACTCTTTAGTGAGAACGCGTTATTAGTACAAATAAAGCATTAATTTGATTTGAGCGTATAGATTATCATACATAAACCTCAGTTTGAATGCCTTAAATCTTTTATGTTGAGTTATATACATAGTGCAAATATATGCAGTTAGTCAAAAAAAGTCTGCGTACATTGACAAAAGTAATATCAAACTCGAATTTAACCCGTTCACGCCGGGGTGACCCAACGGTGGGTCACGCTAGATTGTCTCATCTGGGCAGCGCACCGGAATAAAAACTGGTAACAAATAAATTTCATTTTTTAATTGTTTTCCGGGAATAATAAAAATCCATAACTACCAATTGTTTAGCATTTTGCATTAAAAAATATACTGCAAAGGCACATTTCAAACTTACATTTATTTTAGAAATTCTTGATGCATTATTTGCAACATATGTAAATCGAAATAAAAGATATAAGGCATTCGAACTTGGGGTTAATCCATGATATTCTAAACACACAAATCAAAGTAATGCTTTATTTGTATTAAAGACGCCTTTTCACATAAAAGTGTACACCCCCTCAATTTTAAAGAAACCTAAACTATTATCCGCTTTCAGAACAGGTAGAATTTGGACTACTTGCCGGCGAGTCAAGCTCTATGCGTTGAATTTTATCGTTAACTAAGTATAAATTCTCATAATGTACTCATTACATCTACCAGCTGAGGTTTTCACTGGCGGATGCATTGTTTAAATTTGATGAATAAAATGTTTAAAAATTTACCAGTCCATGTGATTAAAATTTATATTCATTATAATTTATATTTTGATGTGGTAGATAAAAAAATTTCAATATCGTTTTATTTCTGTCCACAAAATGAAATCAAATGTAGAAAATGTTTTGATAGATTTCGCTGACGGCCATTTTGGATAGCAAGTTGATTTCCCACGAGTTCTTAGTCATTTAGATCACTTTGACAATCGATATATTTAGATAACTTTTTATTCTTGATAAGAATAGATTTCGATTAGAATGTTCAAGCATTAAGTAAATTTGATTCTTCAGATGATCTTAAACATCTGTTTACTTTCTATTTGTTATAATTAAAATTTAGTTTTTTTGTTGTTGCAAGATTGTTTATCCCAAATAAGAGCATAGATCGCGGTCTCAACATAGATTTTTTAGATTATCATATTGCAAAACTAAATTTCAAATTTTTTGAAAAGACCATAAATTGTGACACCGTAGGTTTTAAAAAAACTTTTACTCTTGAAAACTTAAGATAAGACATAAACCTCAGGCCACGGTAGCTTATTTTTGCAGCTACGCAACTTTATCTAAAATACAAAATATTTGATTTTCTTTTCATTCCAAATTGCAATCAAATTACCAGAAAGATCCACCTTAAAGATAAAATTTCAAGATGAGTTAGAAAAGGGCCTTTGACGGTCTCAGGCTCCCAGATAAATTTTAATGATAATGATGATCATCATCCTTATAATTTGATTCATATAGTTAAAACGTTTCTGCCCAACTTTATACGTTATTATAATAAATACTTTTATATATAACCGGTTTGTTCTTGCTTATGTCCGTGTATCATTTGGTTAATATTGTAATGCAATACGTTAAAAATAAATACAAATAGGAAGTATATACAAAATCTCCTGAATAAAAACCCATTACTTGTATGTTTAAATAGAAAAGTTAAAAATACTTGTGCAAAACATGCAATTATTAAAACACTACGGAGCATCTAATAATTTGGTTTAATTATTATATACAAATATAATACTTAATATAATAATTATTCCAAATTTATATAATATATCGTCTAAATTTATCGATTCATCGAATTTTTATTACATATCATCTAATTTAATCAAATGATACGCGAACGCTGGTTGCAAGTGCAAACCAGAGTAAAAACAATAAAGCTGTACAGTATCACATGATAATTAAGATTTTACATGAAATCTTATAGTGCGTCTAATAATTTGTTTAGGGATTGCATTAAGGTTTAGATTAAGCCTTAATATATACCTTAATATTTTAGCAACCGCCTTCGGTGCTCATATTCAGTAGAATTTCAAAACAATGTTTAACAATATAAAAACTTTAATGATATCCAAGTCTTACGTACAACACAACTGAGGTTAATTGAATATTCTAATTCTTCAACTCGTTTTCCAATCCTAACAAGTAAATTAGTTTTAAACAATGCATTAGCCAAATATTCTCTCCGTTTAGCTGTTATCCGCGACTTTTCCCTCGCGAAAGTACTTTGATTTCAGTTTTAACAAGTTTCAAGCCATGACCGCAATATTACCGCAAGCGTTGGTGGCGCCCAACGTGTTAAACATACAGGGATTGATCTTTAATTTTGACCATGCATCTTTGAATTAGCGATAGAGTTTGCGATAAACAATATTACATTTTATCTAATAAAATATCTGATTCTAAATCTGGTAACCACGCCTGAAAGCGAGACGGAAAAGAGGAAATACTATTTCAATATTATATAATATTCGGGAGGAGTAAATCTATTCTTAGCAATAAACAAATCATTGTTGTTGATTTTTTCTAGTCCTAGTCCTAGTGCTTTGATTTTATTGGGCACCTGGGCCGTGAAGCGGCCCCTATCCCATTCATCTGGAATTTTAGAACAGTTTTGGTTGAGCAATGAGGTAAGCAGGCAATGGAGTTGCTTTTATGAATGTTTCAAGCTCTTTGCTTGAATAACTAAAAAGGAATCAAAAATAAATTGAGCAGCTTGCTCTAAACTGTGTTTGTTTGATTTTGGAGTTGTTCAGAATTGTATCAGCATGAGTAAACGTTATTTTCAGAAAGGTTGATGAAATTATTTGTTTTGATAGTTATGATATGAGGCTTCGGAGGTGAAATGTGCAGCTATTGGTCTGTAGTTTTTATCTTTGATATAATTTTCAAATTTAAAGATTTCATTAAAATTTGCTGTTTTACATTCTATGGCTTTGTCGAAAAAATCTGCGTTTAGCTTGTATATATGCTGTGATAGAGTTGGTACTTTGAGGTCTGCATGTATATTGCTATTCCGGATGAACCATCTTGCACAGGTTATTTTTCTAAGGATCTTGTTTTGGCATTGGTTTAATTTCTTCAGTAGATGTTGAGGTATCGTTGTCCAGGCAGGTGAGGCATAGGTAAGTATTGGGCCGATCATTGCTGTATATAGTAGCTTCTTTAGTTTAAGTGACATATTCTGATTATATATTAATGGTATGGCTATTATTGCTGCATTTGCTTTATCTATTGTGCTTTTGATGTGATCATTCCAGGTGAGTTTGCTATTGATTATAAGGCCAAGATAATTTGCTTTTTTAACTATTGGTATTGGTATGTTGAACATTTTTGGTTGAAGTTGTGGAAGTATTTTAATTCTTCTTTTTTGTATAATTAATATTTGTGATTTTCCAGCATTTACTGCAGTTTTCCATTTTAAGCACCAGTCTTCTATTTCGTCTATATGGTCTTGTAGTTTTTGAAGAGCATGATTTGGGTTTCTGGATTTAATAATAATACCGGTATCGTCTGCGTAATAGGCTGTTATGCTGTTATAATCGGCTTTGTTTATAGGAAAATCATAAGTGTATAATATGTATAATATCGGTCCCAGAATGCTGCCCTGTGGTATTCCGGCTGTGATGTTTCTCTTTGTGGATTTTTTGTTTTTGATGGTGATTTGAAATGTTCTATTAGAAAGATAGCAGGATAGGAGTTTGATTATGCCGGGTGGAAAATTCAGCTGTATGAGTTTATATATTGTACCAGTGTGCCATACTTTATCAAATGCTTTGGATATGTCGATCATCAGGAAGGCTATTGTTTCTTTATTTATGATTGCTCTGCCAGTATAGTCTATTATGCGGAGTAACTGTTTGGTGGTATCTAGTTTTTGTCGGAATAAATACTGTTCGTCGGGGAGGGCTGTAAGAAGTGGTTTTATTCTATTGTAGATTATTTTTTCGTATATTTTTCCAAGTATGTTAAGTAGACTGATTGGGCTTTAACTCTCAGGGCAGCTTGGGTTCTTATTTTTCTTGAGAAATAGAATGACTGATGCGTTTTTCCAGATATGTGGGTAGTAATTATGAGCAAGACAGACATTAAAAATATGCGTGATTTTGCAGATGTAGTTGTTTGGTAATAGTTTTATCATCTTATTCTTTATCCCGTCCTCACCTGGAGCTTTATTGTTTTTCAGTTTTTGTATGATACAGCTAACTTCTTGATTATTGGTTGAATTTATTGTTTCTGGGATGAGGTGTTCAGTTTGAAAATTATTAACTTCTTCTGTGATGATATTGTGATGATTTTGGTCAGAGTTGATATGTGGTGAAAATTGATTTTGAAGTGAATCTGCGAATATTTCGATTTTTTCTGATATTGTGTAAGCTGTGCCTGATGGTCCAATTATTGGTCTGTCTATTTGAGGAGTTGTTTTCAGTTTCTTGGCCATTTTCCATATAGAGTTGTTGGTAGTGCAGAGGGAGGCGATTTTTGCCTGCCACAGTTGTTTTTTATATTTTTTACTGTGGTTTTTAATCTGGTTATTGAGTTGTTTTATTGCGTCCAGGTGTGCTGGGTCGTAAGTTCTTTGGTACCATTTCCTGTGCGAGTTCCTTAATCTTATTATATTCTTTATTTCAGGTGGTAATCTGTAATGATGGGCAATATACTTGGTTTCTGTGGAAGCGTTTTTAAAAGCATCTGTTATTTCATTCTGGATTTGCTGTATATAGTTTTCTATTGCAGTTTCGTTTTCCAAGGATGGTAGGTCTGTTCCATTGATTGTAAGAGTATTTTGAAAATGGATCCAGTCAGTTTTATAATTTGGTTTCTCAGATTGTTCTATGGTTTCCCCAACGAGCAGTTGAACTGGCAGATGATCTGATGACAAATGGTTATGAGCGCAGGCGAGCATAGGAACATGCATGTTTGTTATTGCGAAGTCTAGTATGTCCGGACTATGGTTAATCCGATTTGGAATGTAAGTTGGAGTTGTTGGTGCTACTACTGTTAATTGATATTTGCTTATAAGATCTTTCAATTTTGAACCACTGTGATTGAAGTTGTTGCAGCCCCATATTGGATGTTTGGAATTAAAGTCACCTGCAACTATTGTATCTAGGGTGGCTGGAAATAGGAGGTTCATATCATTACCTGTTAATTTATTTTTTGGAGAATTATAAATTCCTGTGATTTTGATGTTCTTGTTTCTGTAGCTTAATAAAATAGAAATTTGCTCATATCCATTATCATCTTTTGAGTTATATTCTGTTGTTAATAAGTTGGTTTTTGCTAGAAGTGCTACGCCGCCCCCTCTGTACCTTCTATCACATCTGTAGATTGTATAGTTGTATAGCTACGATTGTATAGTTGTATAGCTATAGATTGTATAGCTACGTAACGAGATATCAAAACTTCGGTTCGTCTATTTAAAATATATCTGTACGTATAGAGACGAATAGGGACATAAAAATGCTTTCCAACAATCGAAAATAGGCGGTACTTATCGAACAAAATATCATTTTGTTTAATGGAGAGAAATTCCTTCTTTCACTTATTGAAGGGGTCGCTACTTTTCGTGATATTCCAATCACGACTCCATCCCTCGTGGGAAACGTTCTTTTTATTCTCATTTGGAATGAATACCTTCTATTAATGGAAAGATATCATTTAAGTTTTAAAAAAGGAATCTATCGAATTCAACTCTGATTCAAACTATCAAAATAATATTTTTTTTTCATCATCCGATAAAATAGAATTTTATTTTCAAGCGTTGTCGTAGGCCAGTGTTTCCCAAAGTGTGGTACGCGTACCCTCTTCTCACGAACGTGAGTCCAGCGTCCTGCCAACCAGGCTATCCCGGCCTTTTACGCAGGGCCAGATTAAGCGTACGCAGGGCCCTAGGCCATTCAAATTTTTGGGGTCCTTAGATTAGGTTGTTTTTCTGGTATATATTTTATTTATTCAAATATAAAAGTATTTATCTATCTTTTCATTTAAGAAAGTAGATTTAAAATTAAAATAAATAATAATATTTTAAATTTAACTTTATTTTGTTAAATTAGAACTAAAAAATAATCATAACATTTTTAAAAGATTTCAATATATGTTTAAAATTGATTTTTGAAAAAAAAATCATTGTTTTTCTTAATATTTTTTCAATTTATTTTCAAAAAATCCTTTTTAAGGGGGCCCCTAATCAATGGGGGCCCCAGGCCATGGCCTAATGGGTAATTCGGCACTGCGTGTTGTGTAGTGCATATATAGACAGAAATGCCCCCACTCTCTAAAAGAAGTTTAAATGAGTAGTTTAATTAAATAGTAAAACTTGTAGAAATAGTTAAGCCCACTATTTTAAAGCAGTGTTCGTGATGATCTCCTCATACAAATCAGAATTTGGCCTACATATTTTAGAATAATCGGAACATAATTTATTTGGGTCGCTAATATCTTGATCTATTGCAAATTGGGTGAAAAAGCTCGTGATTAAAAATTTTTTTTTTTAATCAGGAATTTCGTATGATGATTTAAATTAATTTTAACTTGAACAAAATTACAGAAGCCGGGAAAATCTTTGGTATAATTAATAAATAATGGGGAGATCTCATTTTAATCCTGAAAGTATTTCCGTAGTTCATCAACTTTTAGATTTTCTTTTAATTCTATTAAAATGTAAGCCCGCGAACATATGTTCCAGAAACAATTTTTTTCGGGATCTCCAAATATAATGACATAGCTTCAAGTTTGGCCAAAAGGAAACACAAGATAAAAAATTTGCCTTTGTTCATTCCCGAACGAAGAAAGCACCTCGAGGACAATCAATTTTTTGATTAGGAGGAGACAAATTTAAATTCTGATTGGTATTTACCTCCGATCCATGGTCGACAGATCTATCCAATTGAGTATCCATTTTGTAAAAAAATAAAATTAAATCACAAAATAAAATAAGAAGTTTACATTTAAATGAACAGAATATATCAACCGGAGATCCAACTGAGTGCACAAAAAGTATAGAAATGGTGCAACGAAATTAAATATATAGGCAAAGTGAATAAATTAATCTGCTAAAATAAAAAACTGAAAGCTTTTCAAAGAATTAATCCATCCGTTCGAATAATCAGTGCTTTTCTATTTTCAAATTTTCCTCCCATCCCGCTATCCAATCATAAAGAACTGAGTGTCGTGACGTCAAATCTGAATTTACTCTTACTTTTAGAATTATGTTTAACGACTGTCGTTGTTAAACTCGAAGAGAGAAAAAGATCATTTTTTCTCCGTTTGACGTCACGAGCCAAAAAATATTTCAGCAGTTGAGAGCAAAAAGTATTTTTTGTTTTGTTTATTAGTCTCGGCGACGCCGAAGCATTGGGATGACTAGCAGAAGGAAGTGACACGTGATCAACTTCACTACGAGACCGCAAATATCCACAGAAATCGATATATTTTATTCAGTTTATTTCGAATTTAATTTTGTGCAAATTAGCTTTGAATGTTTTAAATAGCAAGGACACCGATGTGGAGATATACATTGGGCTTTTGTATGATTTTTTTTCCAGATATATTTCTCACAATTTATTAACACGAATTATCTTTCATCAATATCAAGACTTAAAAATAATGTGCAGCAAAAAATGGGGTGCATATCCAGGGATGAAAGCGATACGGAAAAGAGTAAAGACTGGTAGTAAAACCATTTCTAGTTAGTTTTCGGGAGGAGTTTACTTATTCTTTTTTTTTAAACTGTTCAGCAATGACTATTTTGTCTCGGAAAAGGAGCAGATTGATATATATGCTAAAATCATAAAAGAAATCTTGATAGTTACAGATATTTTATTTTTCTCGAAAAAAATGCTATAATAAAAAGTCTTTTGTACCAGTTTTTCTACCCTTTCCGTCTTGCTATATAATGGCTTTCAGCCTAGTGCATATTGTTCCCGTCAAGTAACAATTTTCTTCATACGTAGAAGTAACGATGCGCACTGCCAAAAACAAAAAAAGAACTGAATATTAATATTCATTCGATGTTTAGAATTTCATGTAGCTGTTGAGCTTTAAAAATGTAATCTCTTTCTTTTCTCTTCTCTTATTAAATACTTAAAATATTCTTAGATTTGACTGTTGAATTAGAATTGCGTTGATTTCCTCTTAATCGAATTTTTAGAATTACTTTGATCATTTCCTGATAGAATTTCTAAAATCAGATTTTATAGATGAACCACCGTTAGCATTTTGGTGCTTCCGCCGCGAAACAACATTCTTGTTGTTATAGATTGTTTCGATTTCGGATTGATCAGGAAGTGTAAAGAAAAGAAAGGTAGGAAGATTTGATAATTTGATCTATATGAAGATTTAGATAATTTGATGCTTCAAATTTAAAGTAGTTGTTTTGTTGAAAGTTGTTTTGTTTTGATTGTCTGATGCAGTATTTGTTTACATATTTACTAAATATTGAAGCATCATACAAGTTAAAAATTTGATTATTAGTGTTGATAAGAATTTTTAAAATATGGAAGAATTAACGAAGCAAAGAAAAATTAGAGGCGTTTTACGTTCTAGCATAACAAAATATATAAACAAACTAGAACAAGAATTTGATGAAATAAATACTGATACTGAACTGGAACAACATTTAGATTTTTTGACTAGTAGATTAAAACAAATAAATGATTTAGATAATACTATACAATCTCTAATTGTAGATGAAAATGATTTTGATGCAGAAATTGAATCTGCAATGGAATATGGTCAGAAAATTGTTTTATGGAATTCGAAACTTTCTTCTAAGATAAAATCCTTTCTTCGTAATGCAACTGCTAATAATTATGATAGGGTAAATTTAATTCAGGCACAAGAACATTCCAACAATACTATAGCCACAGAAGTTTTGAATGGGAAAATAAACAATAATGTTAAACTTCCTAAATTATCGATAGAAAAATATTATGGAGATCCGTGTGTTTGGATAGAATTCTGGAATCAATTTCAAAGTACAATTGATAAAAATGAAACATTATCTGTAATAGACAAATTCTCGTATTTAAAATCACTTTTAGGAGGTGCTGCAGCTAATGTTGTTAATGGGTTTTCGCTTTCTGAGGAAAATTATGGAAAAGCTGTTAAACTATTAAAAGAAAGATTCGGTAGAGATGAATTAGTTATAAATGCTCATATGAACAAATTGTTAAATCTCTATCCTGTTAAAGATGCTAATAATGTTTTAGGATTAAGAAAACTACATGACACTTGTGAAGTACAAATTCGAAGTTTGGACTCTTTAAAAGTAACTTCCGGAATGTATGGACATTTATTGTACCCCATTTTGATTAAATTAATTCCTGAAGAATTAGCTTTAAGCTTTAACCGTAGAAAATTAGATAAAGCAAATCTAAGTGATTTTGATGTAATGGAACTGATAAATTTTCTAAAAATTGAAATAGAATGTAGGGAATCTGTTTCATTCCAAAACTCGAGGGTAGATAGAAAGAAAAACTTCATTAATCATAATACTGTCGCAAAACAACAATTTGGCAATTCGCGTGAGTCACCTCGAAATCAAAATCGCCCTTTCAATTCAAATGTAAACAAAACAGTAGAATATTTAGCTCCTGTCACAGAAAGTAATTGTATCTTTTGTAAAGAAACTCATAGTTCGGAACACTGCAACAATGTAAATATTGATGAAAAAAAGGATTTGTTAAGAAAACAAGCTCGTTTCTTTTTGTGCCTACAAAAAAATCATAGAATTAGAGACTGTAAGAAAAGGACATTTTGCGATATTTGTAACCATAAGCACAATAGAACAATTTGCTATCAATTTGGTAAAGCTGAGGATAAAAACGAAACTAAAATTGTTACTGCTATTTCGCAATGCCATGAAGTTTATAAAACTGATTCGTTGATTAAATCCACTATTGGAATTTATTTGCAAACATGTACCGCTATGATTAAATCATCATTAAATGAAGAAACTTCACCTGTTAGAATATTATTAGATAATGGATCCATGCGAACATTCGTTTTAGAAGAAGTTTCAAAAAGATTAAAACTACCCATTGTAAGATCGGAAACTTTATCTGTTTATGCCTTCGGAGCTGATGGAGCTCAAGAGAAAATTTATGATGTTGTTAAAATAAGATTAGCTAATAGGGATCAACCTTCGTTAAATATTGAACTTGAAGCTCTAGTCACCCATCAAATATCTGCTACTAATTTACCAGCACCTGATACCAACATTCAAAAAGCATATAAGCAGTTGAGAGGCTTACAGTTAGCTGATTCCTATGACTCTAAAGAAAATAAGATAGAAATTTTAGTTGGAGCTGATTTTTTATTTTGACATTGTCAGTGGTAGAATTCGAAGATTGAACGACAAGCTGGTCGCTTCAGAAACCATTTTTGGCTGGTGTCTTCAGGGTCAAGGAAGCATTCATAAAGATCTATGTAGCTTCAAAATTATCGTCGAAGAAAAATCTATCTCCGATCAACTAAGAGAATTTTGGGAGCTGGAAAACTTAGGGATTAATGTGGACTCAGAAACTAAAGATAATGTTGAAAAGGAGATAATGAAAAATTTTGAAGAAGGAATTTCATATGCAAATAATCGCTACAAAGTGAAGTTGTCCTGGAAACCTGAATTAAAGAGTATTTTACATAATAATAAGGTAGTCGCCAGTAGAAGATTTCAGTCTTTGAAAAAATCTTTCATCAACGATCCAGTCTATTTTTTTGAATACAACAAAGTTTTAGAAGATTATCAAAAAGAGCACATTATAGAGCCTGTTACAAAGGAAAACGAAACTTTGAATGAAGATAATTGCTTCTACTTGCCTCACAGAGCTGTGGTCAGAAATGACAAGAGTACAAGTAGATTACGAGTCATCTTTGATGCATCATCGCATTCTGCTGGACAGATTTCACTAAACCAATGCTTGTATACTGGACTTAATTTATTACCTGATCTTTTTCTTCTTTTGATTAGATTTAGACTTCATCCTGTAGCTGTGACTGCTGATATCAAGCAAGCTTTCCTGCAGATTGAAATTGATGAAGAAGACCGAGACTACACCAGATTTCTTTGGAACAGAAGCCCAGACGATTTCAGTCCTGATGAGACCTACCGGATGACAAGAGTTCTGTTTGGTGTGAGATCTTCTCCTTTTCTACTTAATGCCACCATAAAACATCACTTGAAGAGGTATGTACAGAAATTTCCTCATACTGTTCAACTGTTAAATAAATCGTTGTATGTTGATGATTACCTCATAGGAGAAGATGAGGTAGAAAGTGCTCTGACTACTTGTTTAGAAAGTCATGAAATTTTTAAAGATGCTAGCATGTGTTTGAGAAAATGGAAAACAAATTCCCCAGAACTGTTTCACAAGTTGAAAGAACATAAATTAGAAGTAGATGACATAACTGATTCTTTTGATCAAACTTTAATACCTTCAAAGATCCTGGGAGTTGCATGGAATCCCAAGGAAGACTATTTTTACTTTGATACTCGAAATGTTGAATTATTCCTTAAGAAAAATAAGGGGACTAAAAGATATATTTTACAAATTGCAGGTCGCATATTTGATCCTATTGGATACATTGGGCCATTTACTATTCGTATCAAATGCCTGATACAAGAAATATGGTGTTTAGGCTTAGATTGGGATGAGGTTGTACCAAATAAAACCATTAAGGCATTTAATAAATGGTGTGATGATTTAAAGAAATTGAGTAACATTCGATTACCGAGTTTCTATTTCTCACATGCATTACCTAAAGATATAGACAATATCCAGTTACACCTATTTTCAGATGCTTCCATCAAAGCTTATGGAACGGTTGCCTATCTAAGAGTAAAGCTAAACGATGGAAACATCATTACTAGTTTTGTTGCCTCTAAAGGACGAGTTGCGCCGTTAAAGATGCTCTCTTTACCTAGATTAGAACTTATGGGAGCACTTTTATCTGCTAGACTGAGTGAAAAAATCATAGAAGGTTTGGAATTTCCAGTTGAGCGAATTTTTTGGACTGATTCATCTATTACGTACTTTTGGATAAGAGGTTCACCAGATAGGTTTAAAATTTTCATAAAGAACAGAATTCAGGAAATTCACAAACACAGTAATCCTTCAGAATGGTTTCACTGTCCTGGAACGGATAATCCAGCTGATTTAATATCACGTGGACTTTCAGTTTCAGAATTAGAAAACAGCGACTTTTGGTGGCAGGGTCCACTGTGGCTGAAAGAAGATGAATCGTCGTGGCCAAAATCTTTAGAAACACACAAAGAACTTATTGCAAATCCAGAGACACTAGAAATTCAGAAAGTTTTAACTTTAAACGCAAACGTCGCAGAGAGAAACGAAAACATCAACAATTTCCTTAATCGATACTCCTCTTTCACTAGGTTGGTTAGAATTACAGCTTATTGCTTAAGATTTCTTAAAAACTGTAAAGATACAAATAGAAAAAGGGATAATTTAAGTACATTCGAGCTACAAAATGCTACACAGGTGTTAGTAAAATGTGTGCAATCTATAGAGTTTAGCTCTGAGATTAAATGCCTAAAAAACAAACAGCCAATTCCTCAAAATAGCAAAATCATATCATTGAATGTGTTTATGGACGACAATGGACTTATGAGAGTTGGTGGTCGCTTGAAATTCTCCGAGTTAACAGAATCACAAAAATATCAAATGCTTTTACCGAAATCTCATCACCTTACACAATTAATCATCGAACACTTTCATAACAAATCATTACACTCGGGAGTTCAGACAACACTTTATTTGATTAGACAATTTTACTGGATACCTTCTGGACAAGATAGAGTCCGAAGATTCATACATAAATGCTTGACTTGTTTCAAGACTAAGACACAAACTATTAATCAAAAGATGGGTAACTTGCCCAAAGATCGGATCGTACCATCACGACCTTTTGATAAAGTTGGTTTAGACTTTGCTGGTCCCATATTAACAAAACCTAATTGGAAGAGATCTAAGGTTATAATTAAATCTTACATCGCTATATTTATTTGCTTCAGTACTAAGGCTACTCACTTCGAGGTTGTCTCAGACTTGACAACAGATGCTTTTTTAGCTTGTTTGAGAAGATTCATTTCGAGACGTTCAAAACCGTCGATTATTTGGAGTGATAACACATCTAACTTCAAAGGTGCAAGAAATGTTTTGAACTCAATGCTTGAACTTTGCCAGTCAAACTCTGTGAAGAACTTTAGTGCTGAAGAGGGAATTCAGTGGCATTTCACACCGCCTGCGTCTCCTAACTTTGGTGGTCTGTGGGAAGCTAATATTAAATCCATGAAGAGAATACTCTTGAAAGTCACAAAATCTAACTTACTAAATTTTGAAGAACTGACTACGCTCGTAGTGCAGATCGAAAGTATTCTCAACTCACGCCCACTTTCGCCCATGTCATCAGACCCTAACGATCTGCAGCCGTTGACACCAGGACACTTTCTAGTTGGAGCTCCGATTATGTCATTTCCAGAACATCATACTGCTCCAGATTCTTTTTCTCTTTCTTCTAGGTGGAGCCTGATTCAACGTCTGAAAGACAGCGTTTGGAATAGATGGAGCCATGAATACCTGAGTCAACTACAAACACGTTCGAAATGGACTTGTCCACAAGAAAATCTGAAAGTTGATCAACTAGTCCTTCTTAAAGATCCTAGTAAGACAGCAATGCAGTGGAATCTGGCTAGAATTGTGAAAACTTATCCTGGAGAAGACAATCTTGTCAGAGTGGTTGACGTCAAAACAGCTAGAGGAACTTTTCGCCGAGCCATCTCTAACATACTTCCATTACCGGATGATGTTGGACTAACATCCAACGGGGGGCGGGATGTTCCCGTCAAGTAACAATTTTCTTCTTACGTAGAAGTAACGACGCGCATGCGCACTGCCAAAAACAAAAAAAGAACTGAATATTAATATTCATTCGATGTTTAGAATTTCATGTAGCTGTTGAGCTTTAAAAATGTAATCTCTTTCTTTTCTCTTCTCTTATTAAATACTTAAAATATTCTTAGATTTGACTGTTGAATTAGAATTGCGTTGATTTCCTCTTAATCGAATTTTTAGAATTACTTTGATCATTTCCTGATAGAATTTCTAAAATCGGATTTTATAGATGAACCACCGTTAGCACATATCTTGTTTACAAAGAAAGCAATTCTTATCTTTATTATCGTTTTCTGACACTAAAAGAGTTTCAGGTTTAGAGGAAAACATTTGGCTCTTTTTTTTCGTTTTTGTTTCGGAAGAACAGTTTTTGTAAGAACAGGGCATATTTAGTATCCTAAAGCGTGGAAAAATTATAAAAAGTATATACATGTACACTTTTCTTTAATTTAAACTTTACTCATAATAAAAAAAAAGCATTGTTATTTTTATTGTTGTATCATTTCTAATATTTGGCGGCACATTTAAGAATTTGGCGGCACATAAAAGTGCCGCGGCACGGTGGTTGAGAATCACTGCTCTAGTGCAACGTTATTAAGTACCTACCTATCAAAAATCGGGGAAAGAAAAAAGTTTTTTTTCTTCTTTTAGTTCACTCATAATCTTAGTTTGCTTAAACAGTTATTGACATAAAAAAAAAAAAACATTTTTGAAAAAATAATATATTTTGGGATTTACATTTTAAAATATGTTCAGAAAAAACTATAAATCTGAACAAATACAGTATTTTAATATTTTCTGAGTTTCGAAAGATGTGCGCTTCTTGAATTGAACGTAGGTAGCCGTTAACTCAAAAACGGCTGTTGAAAAAATTACTAGTATAAGATGAACCGGGTTCAAACCTCAGCGGTGGCTGATAGATGCGAATTCTGTTCCCAGCTCGCATCGACAACAGTGCTGACGTAAAATATCATTAGTGGTAGCATGCGTTTGAATCCTCTTGCCATCTGGGTTACTGGAGAAGGTTTTCGTGGTTTTTCTCTGCGTGTAACGCAAATGCGGTAAATTTCCTGAAAGAAGTCGCCTGCAAATACTAGCTTGATCGAAGAGTTTCCTTGCATCTCGGTTCAAAATTACGACGCTGCGGTGCTGAACGTAGGTAGTTGTTAACTCAAAAACGGCTGTTGATCAAATTACTAGTATACGATATTAGTAATTCAGTATTAAATAAAATTAGTATATGAAATTAATGTTTTTGGTTAGACGATTCTAAAAACCTTTGCAGATGATAAGATCTTTTAGTTTACTTCAAAATTTTAGAGGAGCAATTCGGTAACTGTAAACCAACAAAAAATCTTCCACGAAGGCTAATTTCTCCTAATACTTGATCCAGGAGTTCCCTTGTCTTCTGGATTGGGCTCGAAATCATAAGGCTACGGAGTTGAGCATTAATAGTGGTAAATCCAAAATTGGGTCCGCTGTTCAACAACGGTTATTAAAAAAATAATATTACAAAAAAAACTTTCAGCTGGTTCCGTGATGGAACGTTTGCCTTACAATGAGGTTAACCGGGTTCGAATTCCAGAGATCAAAAAAGTCCTCTCCGAAGGTAAATTTCTCTCAGTGCTTGATCCTGGAATTTTCTTGTCTTCTGGATTGGGTTCAAAATTAAAAGACTACCAGAGTTGAACAGTTGTAAAACTAAAATTGGGTTTGCTGTTCAACAACGGTTATAAAAGATCAGCTGGCGTCAAAGATTACATGGGTGGGTTTCTTTTTCTGGGTATATTTGATTGTTATTCCAAAAGAGGACATGCTGTGCCAAACAATACGGTAAAAACAGTTCAAAAGACATGATGCGTGCAACACTTAGTTATTCCTATAATTATAACTGATAAAATTGTATAAGTTGATGAATATTTTTCTCGGAGCTGACGGCTTATAACTTTTTGTGAAATTATTATTGTAGTTAAACCATTCATTCAAAACATAAAAAGAGAAATGTTTCACATATATAACATTATAGTAAAATATTTTTGAACTGTTTAAGGAACTAAATTTTAAAAGCCAGCTTTACAAAACTTTGTATACTGCCCTCTTATTCTTAAGGAATAAATTACGAATTCAATTAAAAGGTTGGTCTCTTCAGAAAAAGTGCATTTTTGTCAAAAAAAAGCATATAGCTACGATAACAGTTATCTGTTATACACATTTTAGAGACTTCTTTGAGATGTAGCACTTTTCCAGAATAAAAATCTGACCTCCCGTTTAAAAGTTATAACTGGTGACACGTTAAAATTTAATCTAATTTAATTTAATTTTTCGCTGCCTACACAATGTTTTTCATAAAATTTTAATATATTTTGGCAGAAAATGAATCTGACGTACATACATGCATAAGTTTGTAAATTTCAGAGACCTGTTTAGATTTAAAGCTAAAAACTAAAATGGTATTTTTGATTTTGGCAATGTTTTTTTTTATGCAAAATTATGCTTTTATTACACGACTAATATATAATAGTTGATTCATTAGCACTTATAAATATATATCTTAGAGTATAATGTACTTGCATAATACTCTACAGTTTACTTTAAATACGATGCTTATGCTTGGAAAATCATAAAACTGGTGTTATTTAAAAAAAATAATAAAATTTCACGGAATATTAAAATTAAATTCCTTACCAATTTATACTTTAGAGGAAATTAAACGGCTTAAATAATAAAAAAATTACAGTCTTGCCCTATTCCTTATTTTTTCAGACAGGAAGATCTTCAAGATGTTGAAAAAATATTTAAATGCAGGTGATTCATTGACAAAGTGAATGGCATTAAATCGAATGGGCAACCAGGGGTGAAAGCGAGACGGAAAAGAGGAAAGGCTGGTAGTAAAACCATTTCAGTTATAGCTAGTTTTAAGGAGGAGTTTACTTTTTTTTTTTTTTTCAAATTTTTCAACAATATCTACTTTATCTTGGAAAAGAAGCAGTTTTATATATATGCCAGAATTATAAAAGAAATCTTGATAGTTAGAGATATTTCATTTTTTTCGAAAAAAATGCTGGAATGAAATGTTTTACGTACCAGGTTTTTCTCTTTTCCGTCTTGCTATATAAGGGCTTTCACCCATGTGGGCAACGTATTCTATAAATAAAGATGCAAAATTTTTTACTCACTTTATGAAAATAAAATCTTATGAAAAATAAAAATGCAGACTTGGCATTTTTTGAAGTTTGAAAGGCTGTACATGCTAAAAGTATCTAAAACTGAGGAACGTTCTGGTTCATAGAGCTTGTTTTAATAATGAACTTTGATTTTCAGTTAAAAAAAAATAATGGGGAGCTGTTGTTTAGATTTTAAATTCAGAAAAAAATTTAAATCGGTAATATTTTTTAAAAAGAAAATCTAAGGAAATTAAAATTGTTTTGCCTATTTTACCCGTCCTTCAGAATAAGTAATAGACAAGGTTATTACTCTGATAAAAGAAGAATAATTTTGATTGAATAAATCAATAAAATATAACTCTATTGTCAGCTTTTTAATCGTACTTTTTACAAGATAAAATAATTATAAGCCAAGTAAGGGACAGAAGTTTTGCTATTTACAAAGTTCAGATTTTAGAAAAAATCACTACAGTCCCTGGCCAAACCATTAGACGTACTATAAGATTCTATGCAAAATCTTAATCATCAGGTAATACTATACAGCTTTATTGTTTTTATGTGACAGAAACCGGTTTGCACTTTTTAACGTTAGCGTATCAAACTAGACAATATGTAATATAAATTAGGTGATAGATTATATAAATATAGAATATGTATTATATTAAGCATTATCTCAGTATATTATAATAATTACATCAGATTATTTGACGCACTGTAGTTTATTAATAATTACACGAGTTTACATGCTTTATATTTAAACATACATGTTATGGGTTTTTATTCAAGAGATTTTTTATATACTTCCTATTTATATTTTTTTTAACGTATTGCATTACAATGGTAACCAACTGATACAGGAGCGTAAACAAATGCAAACCGGTTTCGTTCGAGTGAAAATAATACAGCCGTATAACATCGACCGATAATTATAATTTGACATAAAATCCTACAGTGCGTCTAACAATATGGCCAGGGACTGTAATTTGGCGAAAATAGAGCGGCTGGCATAGTCTGGTTGGTAGGGCACTGAGTCCATGTGCAAGAGGTCGTGGATTCGATCCCCACCCACTGAAGGCTCTCCTTGGAGTAAATGATGACTGAATCACGTTATATCTGTCGCGTCACTAAGTCCTCCATGTTTCCATAACAAAGCAATACCTCTGGAATTACTGATCCAGGAGTTTCCTTGTCTTCTGGATTGGGTTCAAAGTTACAAGGTTGAACATTAGTAGTCGTAAACTAAAATTTTTATCAAGGACGGATGTAAAAAAGATATAGAAGACAGCGAGAATCAATTTCTCAGCATCTTAAGATAATTTCACAGCGTGGTCCCCCTATCAGGTTCAGACAACAATGAAAAGAAACTTTGAAAATGTGTTGAGAGTTAAACACATGCAAATGTGCAAACATTTAGTTGTCAACTGAAAACTACTGACAGCATTCTATGCATTGAGTTGCTTTGCATGTTAGAGAATTCAAAGAGTACTGATTCTCTAATCACTTCTCTAAATTACCTAAATGACGCTTTTGTTTTACATACCTGCCAACATTGGAGAAGTCAAATAACGTAGATTTTACTAGCGGCATTACGAGTAAAGTTTTGGTACATCATGCGTAATCATGTAAGTCAGAAAGAGAAATTCAAAATTGGAAATAATATAAGCACTTACTTTTAGCGTAGGAAGAAATGTGTATACAAATCTAAATAAGATTTTTTGGAACCATTATTTATAATTACTTAAACTATTTTATAACCGACGTTGTAATTTTGAATTCAATCCAGAAGATAAGGGAACTCCTGGATTGGGTGGAATTTGCCTTTTGATGGAACTAACCCGAATTTGCTTTACATGGATACTTAAACTATTATCAACTCAACAAACACTGAAAGTAGCGCCATCTGTTGAGGAAGAAGAGAAGTTTTTTTGAAATCAGTGGATATTTTATGGACAAAATTGTTTTTTGAAAATTTCTTTTACAAAAAGGAGAAATTTTGAGAATATATAGGCAAACAGGAGAAATACAGGAGTTAAAAAATAGGAGACTTGGCAGGTATGATTTTACTTCTTTTCTTGAAGGATGTCAGGTGATGATGCGAATTCTAAAATATTAGTTGGTGGGGAGCGAATCCCCGACCTCTTGCACATGGACTCAGTGCACTACCAACCAGACTGTGCCGGCCGCTCTATTTTCGCCAAATTACAGTCCCTGGCCATATTATTAGACGCACTGTAGGATTTTATGTCAAATTATAATTATCGGTCGATGTTATACAGCGGTATAATCTTTACTCGAATGAAACCGGTTTGAATATGGAGGACACTTAGTGACTCGACAGACATAACGTGATTCGGTCACCATATACTCCACGGGGAGCCTTCAGTTGGTGGGGAGCGAATCCCCGACCTCTTGCACATGAACTCAGTGCACTACCAACCAGACTGTGCCGGCCGCTCTATTTTCGCCAAATTACAGTCCCTGGCCATATTATTAGACGCACTGTAGGATTTTATGTCAAATTATAATTATCGGTCGATGTTATACAGCGGTATAATCTTTACTCGAATGAAACCGGTTTGAATATGGAGGACACTTAGTGACTCGACAGACATAACGTGATTCGGTCACCATATACTCCACGGGGAGCCTTCAGTTGGTGGGGAGCGAATCCCCGACCTCTTGCACATGGACTCAGTGCACTACCAACCAGACTGTGCCGGCCGCTCTATTTTCGCCAAATTACAGTCCCTGGCCATATTATTAGACGCACTGTAGGATTTTATGTCAAATTATAATTATCGGTCGATGTTATACAGCGGTATAATCTTTACTCGAATGAAACCGGTTTGAATATGGAGGACACTTAGTGACTCGACAGACATAACGTGATTCGGTCACCATATACTCCACGGGGAGCCTTCAGTTGGTGGGGAGCGAATCCCCGACCTCTTGCGCATGGACTCAGTGCACTACCAACCAGACTGTGCCGGCCGCTCTATTTTCGCCAAATTACAGTCCCTGGCCATATTATTAGACGCACTGTAGGATTTTATGTCAAATTATAATTATCGGTCGATGTTATACAGCGGTATAATCTTTACTCGAATGAAACCGGTTTGAATATGGAGGACACTTAGTGACTCGACAGACATAACGTGATTCGGTCACCATATACTCCACGGGCAGCCTTCAGTTGGTGGGGAGCGAATCCCCGACCTCTTGCGCATGGACTCAGTGCACTACCAACCAGACTGTGCCGGCCGCTCTATTTTCGCCAAATTACAGTCCCTGGCCATATTATTAGACGCACTGTAGGATTTTATGTCAAATTATAATTATCGGTCGATGTTATACAGCGGTATAATCTTTACTCGAATGAAACCGGTTTGAATATGGAGGACACTTAGTGACTCGACAGACATAACGTGATTCGGTCACCATATACTCCACGGGCAGCCTTCAGTTGGTGGGGAGCGAATCCCCGACCTCTTGCGCATGGACTCAGTGCACTACCAACCAGACTGTGCCGGCCGCTCTATTTTCGCCAAATTACAGTCCCTGGCCATATTATTAGACGCACTGTAGGATTTTATGTCAAATTATAATTATCGGTCGATGTTATACAGCGGTATAATCTTTACTCGAATGAAACCGGTTTGAATATGGAGGACACTTAGTGACTCGACAGACATAACGTGATTCGGTCACCATATACTCCACGGGCAGCCTTCAGTTGGTGGGGAGCGAATCCCCGACCTCTTGCGCATGGACTCAGTGCACTACCAACCAGACTGTGCCGGCCGCTCTATTTTCGCCAAATTACAGTCCCTGGCCATATTATTAGACGCACTGTAGGATTTTATGTCAAATTATAATTATCGGTCGATGTTATACAGCGGTATAATCTTTACTCGAATGAAACCGGTTTGAATATGGAGGACACTTAGTGACTCGACAGACATAACGTGATTCGGTCACCATATACTCCACGGGGAGCCATCAGTTGGTGGGGAGCGAATCCCCGACCTCTTGCACATGGACTCAGTGCACTACCAACCAGACTGTGCCGGCCGCTCTATTTTCGCCAAATTACAGTCCCTGGCCATATTATTAGACGCACTGTAGGATTTTATGTCAAATTATAATTATCGGTCGATGTTATACAGCGGTAGAATCTTTACTCGAATGAAACCGGTTTGAATATGGAGGACACTTAGTGACTCGACAGACATAACGTGATTCGGTCACCATATACTCCACGGGGAGACATCAGTTGGTGGGGAGCGAATCCCCGACCTCTTGCACATGGACTCAGTGCACTACCAACCAGACTGTGCCGGCCGCTCTATTTTCGCCAAATTACAGTCCCTGGCCATATTATTAGACGCACTGTAGGATTTTATGTCAAATTATAATTATCGGTCGATGTTATACAGCGGTATAATCTTTACTCGAATGAAACCGGTTTGAATATGGAGGACACTTAGTGACTCGACAGACATAACGTGATTCGGTCACCATATACTCCACGGGGAGCCATCAGTTGGTGGGGAGCGAATCCCCGACCTCTTGCACATGGACTCAGTGCACTACCAACCAGACTGTGCCGGCCGCTCTATTTTCGCCAAATTACAGTCCCTGGCCATATTATTAGACGCACTGTAGGATTTTATGTCAAATTATAATTATCGGTCGATGTTATACAGCGGTATAATCTTTACTCGAATGAAACCGGTTTGAATATGGAGGACACTTAGTGACTCGACAGACATAACGTGATTCGGTCACCATATACTCCACGGGGAGCCATCAGTTGGTGGGGAGCGAATCCCCGACCTCTTGCACATGGACTCAGTGCACTACCAACCAGACTGTGCCGGCCGCTCTATTTTCGCCAAATTACAGTCCCTGGCCATATTATTAGACGCACTGTAGGATTTTATGTCAAATTATAATTATCGGTCGATGTTATACAGCGGTATAATCTTTACTCGAATGAAACCGGTTTGAATATGGAGGACACTTAGTGACTCGACAGACATAACGTGATTCGGTCACCATATACTCCACGGGGAGCCATCAGTTGGTGGGGAGCGAATCCCCGACCTCTTGCACATGGACTCAGTGCACTACCAACCAGACTGTGCCGGCCGCTCTATTTTCGCCAAATTACAGTCCCTGGCCATATTATTAGACGCACTGTAGGATTTTATGTCAAATTATAATTATCGGTCGATGTTATACAGCGGTATAATCTTTACTCGAATGAAACCGGTTTGAATATGGAGGACACTTAGTGACTCGACAGACATAACGTGATTCGGTCACCATATACTCCACGGGGAGCCATCAGTTGGTGGGGAGCGAATCCCCGACCTCTTGCACATGGACTCAGTGCACTACCAACCAGACTGTGCCGGCCGCTCTATTTTCGCCAAATTACAGTCCCTGGCCATATTATTAGACGCACTGTAGGATTTTATGTCAAATTATAATTATCGGTCGATGTTATACAGCGGTATAATCTTTACTCGAATGAAACCGGTTTGAATATGGAGGACACTTAGTGACTCGACAGACATAACGTGATTCGGTCACCATATACTCCACGGGGAGCCATCAGTTGGTGGGGAGCGAATCCCCGACCTCTTGCACATGGACTCAGTGCACTACCAACCAGACTGTGCCGGCCGCTCTATTTTCGCCAAATTACAGTCCCTGGCCATATTATTAGACGCACTGTAGGATTTTATGTCAAATTATAATTATCGGTCGATGTTATACAGCGGTATAATCTTTACTCGAATGAAACCGGTTTGAATATGGAGGACACTTAGTGACTCGACAGACATAACGTGATTCGGTCACCATATACTCCACGGGGAGCCATCAGTTGGTGGGGAGCGAATCCCGACCTCTTGCACATGGACTCAGTGCACTACCAACCAGACTGTGCCGGCCGCTCTATTTTCGCCAAATTACAGTCCCTGGCCATATTATTAGACGCACTGTAGGATTTTATGTCAAATTATAATTTATCGGTCGATGTATACAGCGGTATAATCTTTACTCGAATGAAACCGGTTTGAATATGGAGGACACTTAGTGACTCGACAGACATAACGTGATTCGGGTCACCATATACTCCACGGGGAGCCATCAGTTGGTGGGAGCGAATCCCCGACCTCTTGCACATGGACTCAGTGCACTACCAACCAGACTGTGCCGGCCGCTCTATTTTCGCCAAATTACAGTCCCTGGCCATATTATTAGACGCACTGTAGGATTTTATGTCAAATTATAATTATCGGTCGATGTTATACAGCGGTATAATCTTTACTCGAATGAAACCGGTTTGAATATGGAGGACACTTAGTGACTCGACAGACATAACGTGATTCGGTCACCATATACTCCACGGGGAGCCATCAGTTGGTGGGGAGCGAATCCCCGACCTCTTGCACATGGACTCAGTGCACTACCAACCAGACTGTGCCGCCGCTCTATTTTCGCCAAATTACAGTCCCTGGCCATATTATTAGACGCACTGTAGGATTTTATGTCAAATTATAATTATCGGTCGATGTTATACAGCGGTATAATCTTTACTCGAATGAAACCGGTTTGAATATGGAGGACACTTAGTGACTCGACAGACATAACGTGATTCGGTCACCATATACTCCACGGGGAGCCATCAGTTGGTGGGAGCGAATCCCCGACCTCTTGCACATGGACTCAGTGCACTACCAACCAGACTGTGCCGGCCGCTCTATTTTCGCCAAATTACAGTCCCTGGCCATATTATTAGACGCACTGTAGGATTTTATGTCAAATTATAATTATCGGTCGATGTTATACAGCGGTATAATCTTTACTCGAATGAAACCGGTTTGAATATGGAGGACACTTAGTGACTCGACAGACATAACGTGATTCGGTCACCATATACTCCACGGGGAGCCTTCAGTTGGTGGGGAGCGAATCCCCGACCTCTTGCACATGGACTCAGTGCACTACCAACCAGACTGTGCCGGCCGCTCTATTTTCGCCAAATTACAGTCCCTGGCCATATTATTAGACGCACTGTAGGATTTTATGTCAAATTATAATTATCGGTCGATGTTATACAGCGGTATAATCTTTACTCGAATGAAACCGGTTTGAATATGGAGGACACTTAGTGACTCGACAGACATAACGTGATTCGGTCACCATATACTCCACGGGGAGCCATCAGTTGGTGGGGAGCGAATCCCCGACCTCTTGCACATGGACTCAGTGCACTACCAACCAGACTGTGCCGGCCGCTCTATTTTCGGCCAAATTACAGTCCCTGGCCATATTATTAGACGCACTGTAGGATTTTATGTCAAATTATAATTATCGGTCGATGTTATACAGCGGTATAATCTTTACTCGAATGAAACCGGTTTGAATATGGAGGACACTTAGTGACTCGACAGACATAACGTGATTCGGTCACCATATACTCCACGGGGAGCCATCAGTTGGTGGGGAGCGAATCCCCGACCTCTTGCACATGGACTCAGTGCACTACCAACCAGACTGTGCCGGCCGCTCTATTTTCGCCAAATTACAGTCCCTGGCCATATTATTAGACGCACTGTAGGATTTTATGTCAAATTATAATTATCGGTCGATGTTATACAGCGGTATAATCTTTACTCGAATGAAACCGGTTTGAATATGGAGGACACTTAGTGACTCGACAGACATAACGTGATTCGGTCACCATATACTCCCACGGGGGGAGCCATCAGTTGGTGGGAGCGAATCCCCGACCTCTTGCACATGGACTCAGTGCACTACCAACCAGACTGTGCCGGCCGCTCTATTTTCGCCCAAATTACAGTCCCTGGCCATATTATTAGACGCACTGTAGGATTTTATGTCAAATTATAATTATCGGTCGATGTTTATACAGCGGTATAATCTTTACTCGAATGAAACCGGTTTGAATATGGAGGACACTTAGTGACTCGACAGACATAACGTGATTCGGTCACCATATACTCCACGGGGAGCCATCAGTTGGTGGGGAGCGAATCCCCGACCTCTTGCACATGGACTCAGTGCACTACCAACCAGACTGTGCCGGCCGCTCTATTTTCGCCAAATTACAGTCCCTGGCCATATTATTAGACGCACTGTAGGATTTTATGTCAAATTATAATTATCGGTCGATGTTATACAGCGGTATAATCTTTACTCGAATGAAACCGGTTTGAATATGGAGGACACTTAGTGACTCGACAGACATAACGTGATTCGGTCACCATATACTCCACGGGGAGCCATCAGTTGGTGGGGAGCGAATCCCCGACCTCTTGCACATGGACTCAGTGCACTACCAACCAGACTGTGCCGGCCGCTCTATTTTCGCCAAATTACAGTCCCTGGCCATATTATTAGACGCACTGTAGGATTTTATGTCAAATTATAATTATCGGTCGATGTTATACAGCGGTATAATCTTTACTCGAATGAAACCGGTTTGAATATGGAGGACACTTAGTGACTCGACAGACATAACGTGATTCGGTCACCATATACTCCACGGGGAGCCATCAGTTGTGTGGGGAGCGAATCCCCGACCTCTTGCACATGGACTCAGTGCACTACCAACCAGACTGTGCCGGCCGCTCTATTTTCGCCAAATTACAGTCCCTGGCCATATTATTAGACGCACTGTAGGATTTTATGTCAAATTATAATTATCGGTCGATGTTATACAGCGGTATAATCTTTACTCGATGAAACCGGTTTGAATATGGAGGACACTTAGTGACTCGACAGACATAACGTGATTCGGTCACCATATACTCCACGGGGAGCCATCAGTTGGTGGGGAGCGAATCCCCGACCTCTTGCACATGGACTCAGTGCACTACCAACCAGACTGTGCCGGCCGCTCTATTTTCGCCAAATTACAGTCCCTGGCCATATTATTAGACGCACTGTAGGATTTTATGTCAAATTATAATTATCGGTCGATGTTATACAGCGGTATAATCTTTACTCGAATGAAACCGGTTTGAATATGGAGGACACTTAGTGACTCGACAGACATAACGTGATTCGGTCACCATATACTCCACGGGGAGCCATCAGTTGGTGGGGAGCGAATCCCCGACCTCTTGCACATGGACTCAGTGCACTACCAACCAGACTGTGCCGGCCGCTCTATTTTCGCCAAATTACAGTCCCTGGCCATATTATTAGACGCACTGTAGGATTTTATGTCAAATTATAATTATCGGTCGATGTTATACAGCGGTATAATCTTTACTCGAATGAAACCGGTTTGAATATGGAGGACACTTAGTGACTCGACAGACATAACGTGATTCGGTCACCATATACTCCACGGGGAGCCATCAGTTGGTGGGGAGCGAATCCCCGACCTCTTGCACATGGACTCAGTGCACTACCAACCAGACTGTGCCGGCCGCTCTATTTTCGCCAAATTACAGTCCCTGGCCATATTATTAGACGCACTGTAGGATTTTATGTCAAATTATAATTATCGGTCGATGTTATACAGCGGTATAATCTTTACTCGAATGAAACCGGTTTGAATATGGAGGACACTTAGTGACTCGACAGACATAACGTGATTCGGTCACCATATACTCCACGGGGAGCCATCAGTTGGTGGGGAGCGAATCCCCGACCTCTTGCACATGGACTCAGTGCACTACCAACCAGACTGTGCCGGCCGCTCTATTTTCGCCAAATTACAGTCCCTGGCCATATTATTAGACGCACTGTAGGATTTTATGTCAAATTATAATTATCGGTCGATGTTATACAGCGGTATAATCTTTACTCGAATGAAACCGGTTTGAATATGGAGGACACTTAGTGACTCGACAGACATAACGTGATTCGGTCACCATATACTCCACGGGGAGCCATCAGTTGGTGGGGAGCGAATCCCCGACCTCTTGCACATGGACTCAGTGCACTACCAACCAGACTGTGCCGGCCGCTCTATTTTCGCCAAATTACAGTCCCTGGCCATATTATTAGACGCACTGTAGGATTTTATGTCAAATTATAATTATCGGTCGATGTTATACAGCGGTATAATCTTTACTCGAATGAAACCGGTTTGAATATGGAGGACACTTAGTGACTCGACAGACATAACGTGATTCGGTCACCATATACTCCACGGGGAGCCATCAGTTGGTGGGGAGCGAATCCCCGACCTCTTGCACATGGACTCAGTGCACTACCAACCAGACTGTGCCGGCCGCTCTATTTTCGCCAAATTACAGTCCCTGGCCATATTATTAGACGCACTGTAGGATTTTATGTCAAATTATAATTATCGGTCGATGTTATACAGCGGTATAATCTTTACTCGAATGAAACCGGTTTGAATATGGAGGACACTTAGTGACTCGACAGACATAACGTGATTCGGTCACCATATACTCCACGGGGAGCCATCAGTTGGTGGGGAGCGAATCCCCGACCTCTTGCACATGGACTCAGTGCACTACCAACCAGACTGTGCCGGCCGCTCTATTTTCGCCAAATTACAGTCCCTGGCCATATTATTAGACGCACTGTAGGATTTTATGTCAAATTATAATTATCGGTCGATGTTATACAGCGGTATAATCTTTACTCGAATGAAACCGGTTTGAATATGGAGGACACTTAGTGACTCGACAGACATAACGTGATTCGGTCACCATATACTCCACGGGGAGCCATCAGTTGGTGGGGAGCGAATCCCCGACCTCTTGCACATGGACTCAGTGCACTACCAACCAGACTGTGCCGGCCGCTCTATTTTCGCCAAATTACAGTCCCTGGCCATATTATTAGACGCACTGTAGGATTTTATGTCAAATTATAATTATCGGTCGATGTTATACAGCGGTATAATCTTTACTCGAATGAAACCGGTTTGAATATGGAGGACACTTAGTGACTCGACAGACATAACGTGATTCGGTCACCATATACTCCACGGGGAGCCATCAGTTGGTGGGGAGCGAATCCCCGACCTCTTGCACATGGACTCAGTGCACTACCAACCAGACTGTGCCGGCCGCTCTATTTTCGCCAAATTACAGTCCCTGGCCATATTATTAGACGCACTGTAGGATTTTATGTCAAATTATAATTATCGGTCGATGTTATACAGCGGTATAATCTTTACTCGAATGAAACCGGTTTGAATATGGAGGACACTTAGTGACTCGACAGACATAACGTGATTCGGTCACCATATACTCCACGGGGAGCCATCAGTTGGTGGGGAGCGAATCCCCGACCTCTTGCACATGGACTCAGTGCACTACCAACCAGACTGTGCCGGCCGCTCTATTTTCGCCAAATTACAGTCCCTGGCCATATTATTAGACGCACTGTAGGATTTTATGTCAAATTATAATTATCGGTCGATGTTATACAGCGGTATAATCTTTACTCGAATGAAACCGGTTTGAATATGGAGGACACTTAGTGACTCGACAGACATAACGTGATTCGGTCACCATATACTCCACGGGGAGCCATCAGTTGGTGGGGAGCGAATCCCCGACCTCTTGCACATGGACTCAGTGCACTACCAACCAGACTGTGCCGGCCGCTCTATTTTCGCCAAATTACAGTCCCTGGCCATATTATTAGACGCACTGTAGGATTTTATGTCAAATTATAATTATCGGTCGATGTTATACAGCGGTATAATCTTTACTCGAATGAAACCGGTTTGAATATGGAGGACACTTAGTGACTCGACAGACATAACGTGATTCGGTCACCATATACTCCACGGGGAGCCATCAGTTGGTGGGGAGCGAATCCCCGACCTCTTGCACATGGACTCAGTGCACTACCAACCAGACTGTGCCGGCCGCTCTATTTTCGCCAAATTACAGTCCCTGGCCATATTATTAGACGCACTGTAGGATTTTATGTCAAATTATAATTATCGGTCGATGTTATACAGCGGTATAATCTTTACTCGAATGAAACCGGTTTGAATATGGAGGACACTTAGTGACTCGACAGACATAACGTGATTCGGTCACCATATACTCCACGGGGAGCCATCAGTTGGTGGGGAGCGAATCCCCGACCTCTTGCACATGGACTCAGTGCACTACCAACCAGACTGTGCCGGCCGCTCTATTTTCGCCAAATTACAGTCCCTGGCCATATTATTAGACGCACTGTAGGATTTTATGTCAAATTATAATTATCGGTCGATGTTATACAGCGGTATAATCTTTACTCGAATGAAACCGGTTTGAATATGGAGGACACTTAGTGACTCGACAGACATAACGTGATTCGGTCACCATATACTCCACGGGGAGCCATCAGTTGGTGGGGAGCGAATCCCCGACCTCTTGCACATGGACTCAGTGCACTACCAACCAGACTGTGCCGGCCGCTCTATTTTCGCCAAATTACAGTCCCTGGCCATATTATTAGACGCACTGTAGGATTTTATGTCAAATTATAATTATCGGTCGATGTTATACAGCGGTATAATCTTTACTCGAATGAAACCGGTTTGAATATGGAGGACACTTAGTGACTCGACAGACATAACGTGATTCGGTCACCATATACTCCACGGGGAGCCATCAGTTGGTGGGGAGCGAATCCCCGACCTCTTGCACATGGACTCAGTGCACTACCAACCAGACTGTGCCGGCCGCTCTATTTTCGCCAAATTACAGTCCCTGGCCATATTATTAGACGCACTGTAGGATTTTATGTCAAATTATAATTATCGGTCGATGTTATACAGCGGTATAATCTTTACTCGAATGAAACCGGTTTGAATATGGAGGACACTTAGTGACTCGACAGACATAACGTGATTCGGTCACCATATACTCCACGGGGAGCCATCAGTTGGTGGGGAGCGAATCCCCGACCTCTTGCACATGGACTCAGTGCACTACCAACCAGACTGTGCCGGCCGCTCTATTTTCGCCAAATTACAGTCCCTGGCCATATTATTAGACGCACTGTAGGATTTTATGTCAAATTATAATTATCGGTCGATGTTATACAGCGGTATAATCTTTACTCGAATGAAACCGGTTTGAATATGGAGGACACTTAGTGACTCGACAGACATAACGTGATTCGGTCACCATATACTCCACGGGGAGCCATCAGTTGGTGGGGAGCGAATCCCCGACCTCTTGCACATGGACTCAGTGCACTACCAACCAGACTGTGCCGGCCGCTCTATTTTCGCCAAATTACAGTCCCTGGCCATATTATTAGACGCACTGTAGGATTTTATGTCAAATTATAATTATCGGTCGATGTTATACAGCGGTATAATCTTTACTCGAATGAAACCGGTTTGAATATGGAGGACACTTAGTGACTCGACAGACATAACGTGATTCGGTCACCATATACTCCACGGGGAGCCATCAGTTGGTGGGGAGCGAATCCCCGACCTCTTGCACATGGACTCAGTGCACTACCAACCAGACTGTGCCGGCCGCTCTATTTTCGCCAAATTACAGTCCCTGGCCATATTATTAGACGCACTGTAGGATTTTATGTCAAATTATAATTATCGGTCGATGTTATACAGCGGTATAATCTTTACTCGAATGAAACCGGTTTGAATATGGAGGACACTTAGTGACTCGACAGACATAACGTGATTCGGTCACCATATACTCCACGGGGAGCCATCAGTTGGTGGGGAGCGAATCCCCGACCTCTTGCACATGGACTCAGTGCACTACCAACCAGACTGTGCCGGCCGCTCTATTTTCGCCAAATTACAGTCCCTGGCCATATTATTAGACGCACTGTAGGATTTTATGTCAAATTATAATTATCGGTCGATGTTATACAGCGGTATAATCTTTACTCGAATGAAACCGGTTTGAATATGGAGGACACTTAGTGACTCGACAGACATAACGTGATTCGGTCACCATATACTCCACGGGGAGCCATCAGTTGGTGGGGAGCGAATCCCCGACCTCTTGCACATGGACTCAGTGCACTACCAACCAGACTGTGCCGGCCGCTCTATTTTCGCCAAATTACAGTCCCTGGCCATATTATTAGACGCACTGTAGGATTTTATGTCAAATTATAATTATCGGTCGATGTTATACAGCGGTATAATCTTTACTCGAATGAAACCGGTTTGAATATGGAGGACACTTAGTGACTCGACAGACATAACGTGATTCGGTCACCATATACTCCACGGGGAGCCATCAGTTGGTGGGGAGCGAATCCCCGACCTCTTGCACATGGACTCAGTGCACTACCAACCAGACTGTGCCGGCCGCTCTATTTTCGCCAAATTACAGTCCCTGGCCATATTATTAGACGCACTGTAGGATTTTATGTCAAATTATAATTATCGGTCGATGTTATACAGCGGTATAATCTTTACTCGAATGAAACCGGTTTGAATATGGAGGACACTTAGTGACTCGACAGACATAACGTGATTCGGTCACCATATACTCCACGGGGAGCCATCAGTTGGTGGGGAGCGAATCCCCGACCTCTTGCACATGGACTCAGTGCACTACCAACCAGACTGTGCCGGCCGCTCTATTTTCGCCAAATTACAGTCCCTGGCCATATTATTAGACGCACTGTAGGATTTTATGTCAAATTATAATTATCGGTCGATGTTATACAGCGGTATAATCTTTACTCGAATGAAACCGGTTTGAATATGGAGGACACTTAGTGACTCGACAGACATAACGTGATTCGGTCACCATATACTCCACGGGGAGCCATCAGTTGGTGGGGAGCGAATCCCCGACCTCTTGCACATGGACTCAGTGCACTACCAACCAGACTGTGCCGGCCGCTCTATTTTCGCCAAATTACAGTCCCTGGCCATATTATTAGACGCACTGTAGGATTTTATGTCAAATTATAATTATCGGCCGATGTTATACAGCGGTATAATCTTTACTCGAATGAAACCGGTTTGAATATGGAGGACACTTAGTGACTCGACAGACATAACGTGATTCGGTCACCATATACTCCACGGGGAGCCATCAGTTGGTGGGGAGCGAATCCCCGACCTCTTGCACATGGACTCAGTGCACTACCAACCAGACTGTGCCGGCCGCTCTATTTTCGCCAAATTACAGTCCCTGGCCATATTATTAGACGCACTGTAGGATTTTATGTCAAATTATAATTATCGGTCGATGTTATACAGCGGTATAATCTTTACTCGAATGAAACCGGTTTGAATATGGAGGACACTTAGTGACTCGACAGACATAACGTGATTCGGTCACCATATACTCCACGGGGAGCCATCAGTTGGTGGGGAGCGAATCCCCGACCTCTTGCACATGGACTCAGTGCACTACCAACCAGACTGTGCCGGCCGCTCTATTTTCGCCAAATTACAGTCCCTGGCCATATTATTAGACGCACTGTAGGATTTTATGTCAAATTATAATTATCGGTCGATGTTATACAGCGGTATAATCTTTACTCGAATGAAACCGGTTTGAATATGGAGGACACTTAGTGACTCGACAGACATAACGTGATTCGGTCACCATATACTCCACGGGGAGCCATCAGTTGGTGGGGAGCGAATCCCCGACCTCTTGCACATGGACTCAGTGCACTACCAACCAGACTGTGCCGGCCGCTCTATTTTCGCCAAATTACAGTCCCTGGCCATATTATTAGACGCACTGTAGGATTTTATGTCAAATTATAATTATCGGTCGATGTTATACAGCGGTATAATCTTTACTCGAATGAAACCGGTTTGAATATGGAGGACACTTAGTGACTCGACAGACATAACGTGATTCGGTCACCATATACTCCACGGGGAGCCATCAGTTGGTGGGGAGCGAATCCCCGACCTCTTGCACATGGACTCAGTGCACTACCAACCAGACTGTGCCGGCCGCTCTATTTTCGCCAAATTACAGTCCCTGGCCATATTATTAGACGCACTGTAGGATTTTATGTCAAATTATAATTATCGGTCGATGTTATACAGCGGTATAATCTTTACTCGAATGAAACCGGTTTGAATATGGAGGACACTTAGTGACTCGACAGACATAACGTGATTCGGTCACCATATACTCCACGGGGAGCCATCAGTTGGTGGGGAGCGAATCCCCGACCTCTTGCACATGGACTCAGTGCACTACCAACCAGACTGTGCCGGCCGCTCTATTTTCGCCAAATTACAGTCCCTGGCCATATTATTAGACGCACTGTAGGATTTTATGTCAAATTATAATTATCGGTCGATGTTATACAGCGGTATAATCTTTACTCGAATGAAACCGGTTTGAATATGGAGGACACTTAGTGACTCGACAGACATAACGTGATTCGGTCACCATATACTCCACGGGGAGCCATCAGTTGGTGGGGAGCGAATCCCCGACCTCTTGCACATGGACTCAGTGCACTACCAACCAGACTGTGCCGGCCGCTCTATTTTCGCCAAATTACAGTCCCTGGCCATATTATTAGACGCACTGTAGGATTTTATGTCAAATTATAATTATCGGTCGATGTTATACAGCGGTATAATCTTTACTCGAATGAAACCGGTTTGAATATGGAGGACACTTAGTGACTCGACAGACATAACGTGATTCGGTCACCATATACTCCACGGGGAGCCATCAGTTGGTGGGGAGCGAATCCCCGACCTCTTGCACATGGACTCAGTGCACTACCAACCAGACTGTGCCGGCCGCTCTATTTTCGCCAAATTACAGTCCCTGGCCATATTATTAGACGCACTGTAGGATTTTATGTCAAATTATAATTATCGGTCGATGTTATACAGCGGTATAATCTTTACTCGAATGAAACCGGTTTGAATATGGAGGACACTTAGTGACTCGACAGACATAACGTGATTCGGTCACCATATACTCCACGGGGAGCCATCAGTTGGTGGGGAGCGAATCCCCGACCTCTTGCACATGGACTCAGTGCACTACCAACCAGACTGTGCCGGCCGCTCTATTTTCGCCAAATTACAGTCCCTGGCCATATTATTAGACGCACTGTAGGATTTTATGTCAAATTATAATTATCGGTCGATGTTATACAGCGGTATAATCTTTACTCGAATGAAACCGGTTTGAATATGGAGGACACTTAGTGACTCGACAGACATAACGTGATTCGGTCACCATATACTCCACGGGGAGCCATCAGTTGGTGGGGAGCGAATCCCCGACCTCTTGCACATGGACTCAGTGCACTACCAACCAGACTGTGCCGGCCGCTCTATTTTCGCCAAATTACAGTCCCTGGCCATATTATTAGACGCACTGTAGGATTTTATGTCAAATTATAATTATCGGTCGATGTTATACAGCGGTATAATCTTTACTCGAATGAAACCGGTTTGAATATGGAGGACACTTAGTGACTCGACAGACATAACGTGATTCGGTCACCATATACTCCACGGGGAGCCATCAGTTGGTGGGGAGCGAATCCCCGACCTCTTGCACATGGACTCAGTGCACTACCAACCAGACTGTGCCGGCCGCTCTATTTTCGCCAAATTACAGTCCCTGGCCATATTATTAGACGCACTGTAGGATTTTATGTCAAATTATAATTATCGGTCGATGTTATACAGCGGTATAATCTTTACTCGAATGAAACCGGTTTGAATATGGAGGACACTTAGTGACTCGACAGACATAACGTGATTCGGTCACCATATACTCCACGGGGAGCCATCAGTTGGTGGGGAGCGAATCCCCGACCTCTTGCACATGGACTCAGTGCACTACCAACCAGACTGTGCCGGCCGCTCTATTTTCGCCAAATTACAGTCCCTGGCCATATTATTAGACGCACTGTAGGATTTTATGTCAAATTATAATTATCGGTCTATGTTATACAGCGGTATAATCTTTACTCGAATGAAACCGGTTTGAATATGGAGGACACTTAGTGACTCGACAGACATAACGTGATTCGGTCACCATATACTCCACGGGGAGCCATCAGTTGGTGGGGAGCGAATCCCCGACCTCTTGCACATGGACTCAGTGCACTACCAACCAGACTGTGCCGGCCGCTCTATTTTCGCCAAATTACAGTCCCTGGCCATATTATTAGACGCACTGTAGGATTTTATGTCAAATTATAATTATCGGTCGATGTTATACAGCGGTATAATCTTTACTCGAATGAAACCGGTTTGAATATGGAGGACACTTAGTGACTCGACAGACATAACGTGATTCGGTCACCATATACTCCACGGGGAGCCATCAGTTGGTGGGGAGCGAATCCCCGACCTCTTGCACATGGACTCAGTGCACTACCAACCAGACTGTGCCGGCCGCTCTATTTTCGCCAAATTACAGTCCCTGGCCATATTATTAGACGCACTGTAGGATTTTATGTCAAATTATAATTATCGGTCGATGTTATACAGCGGTATAATCTTTACTCGAATGAAACCGGTTTGAATATGACGGACACTTAGTAGACTCGACAGACATAACGTGATTCGGTCACCATATACTCCACGGGGAGCCATCAGTTGGTGGGGAGCGAATCCCCGACCTCTTGCACATGGACTCAGTGCACTACCAACCAGACTGTGCCGGCCGCTCTATTTTCGCCAAATTACAGTCCCTGGCCATATTATTAGACGCACTGTAGGATTTTATGTCAAATTATAATTATCGGTCGATGTTATACAGCGGTATAATCTTTACTCGAATGAAACCGGTTTGAATA